>NC_040039.1:47317456-47407063 GCF_003713205.1 Coffea eugenioides | reverse complement strand
AGGGTTCTTGAGAATTGTAATAACCTCTCCTTTGTCCTGTTGGTGATGACACAGAATAATTTTGTAATACTTCCTACTTTTAAATTACAATGGCATTCAGCTTAATTGTTTGTCTGGGTCATTTTCCATGTCAAATATTTAAAGGGTAATGAGCTAATGGTAAAGCTGAATGTAGGCCACTGTGATTTACCCAAAACATTTAGAGTAGACACATAGAAGGAGAACTAGGCAAACAGAATGTACAGGTTACTACAACCAGGTGGGTAGAAGGTCAGGTCACTTGTATTGATTTGAGGGCATCCCTGATGAACAAAAGTACATCAACAATACCAATTCTGCTACTCACTGCTTATGTTTCTTTTGCAGGGACGTCAGTTTCAACAAAATTAGTGGACAAATTCCAAGAAACTTAGACACTTCAAACACGGTTTTCATGTAAGGAAATTAAGTGCTGAACCTTGATAATAAATGTGTTCACTTTTTCTTTAGTTAGTCTACTAATTCAGCCATGTTAAGAACCAAAAGATAGAACGAGAGCCTGACCTAAGTAGACAACGCTGGACTCCACTTAATGGATACTACTTTAATTGTGGTGGAAAATGCCTTGGAAGTCCTGTCTTTTGGTTAATTCTTTCCTTGGGTTTTGGGGAGGTAGTGACTAGAGTTCAGAAGATGATAGAGGAGAGAACTTTATGGTAGACTAAATTTGCTCCTCAGTCTTTTGTCCTGTAAGATATGACCCAGATGTGGGTAGCGGCCAAAAGTTCATTTGAAGTTTTAGAATGTTTATTGTTAGCTTTCTAATCCATGAATGTTGGTTTTGATAGGTACCTCACAGGAAACAACATCATGGGATCTATCCCTGACGGGATGCTCAATAGCAGAGTGTATAGGTAAGTTGGTCTTACAACGGAAATGTTCTAGCAAATTAATATAGTCCTTGCTTTTCCGAAATCGAAGTTTCACTTCAAAGACACCAAGAAAAATAAAAAAAATGACAAGTGCTATGACAGAATAAATAAAATTTCTTCACTTGCATACCTGGTTATATCTTCTTACAGGAATAAAATAGTTCTTCTTTTTATTGTATGTTGCATGTTATGATTTCTCGGGTTTTGATGTTGTATCCAGAGACGTTTCATACAACAATTTTACTCCTTCAAATTCAGGATCCTCGAGTTGCCAAGCCACGAACTTGTGAGATTATATTTACTTCTATTAAAGTAACAATTGTCCGACCAAGTTTTCTGTATTTAATTGACAAGTGCAGTAAATCTTTATCAGGAACTTATTCGCTAGCTCTTGGAAGAACAACAAATCGTAAGTCCTGCACCATGTAGATTTGCTAAATGCTTAAAATGTGACGAAGGTTTGTTTCCTGATTAATTAAATTCTGAAATACCACATACTCCATGTCATGCTGATTATTTCTAACATTGTATTGATTTTCAGGATCACGTTTCCATGCTTGCAGAGTTTCCAATGTCAGCAAAGTGAGTTTACTTAATTTCATATCATTTGGATTGTTTGGGCATGCAGTCGTGGTCCATCTATCCTGTTTAGTACCATATGACATACTTTATTTACTTGAGAACAAATTGCTTCCTTCCGTGCCACTAGTACTTGGAGAAGTAAAACTGAGGCAAGTCTCTTCATGACTACTGAGGCGTATTGAGCCTGGACTATTACTCAAGCTACTATTATGATTTAAATGGTTGTCCGTTTATCGAATCTATATGTAAGAGTAACGATAGGTGTATTCACTGACTAAAAAATGTTGCTTCTTTCAGGATCTAATCATTCTTTTTGATGCCTCTGCTATCTTTCATTAAAATTTCCTATTTTGTAGTTGGTAATGAATATTTCCGTTGGTTTCTCCAGACTGGTCCTCTTTACATATAAATTGTGGTGGAAGAGAAGTAAAAATTGGTGATACGAGCTACGAAGACGATTCACAGCCTGGAGGGCCATCAAAATTCTACCAGAGTGGAACGAACTGGGGATTTAGCAGCACTGGTCACTTCATGGATAATAAAAACGAGTCTCTGACATATGTCCTGAGTAATGGTTCAAGATTTTCAGGGAATGACGCAAATGATTTATACTCGGAAGCAAGACTTTCTCCTCTTTCACTGACGTATTATGGGTTCTGTCTGCTAAATGGAAACTACATGGTAAAGCTTCACTTTGCTGAAATCAAGTTTACTGATGATAAAACATACCGCAGCCTCGGAAAGCGCATATTTGATATACACATTCAGGTATTTTTTTGCTTCATGTACTTTCTGGAATGAGTTTTAGATTTTCAAAGCAGTTAATCGACACAGAGATGATGAACTTATAAGCTACAATTAGTTATTTCATGCAAATTCAAGTTTGCACCTTCATTGGGAATTGGTTGATGTTTTTCCAGGGAAAGTTGATCCGGAAAGACTTCAATATTGAGACCACAATAGGTGGCGTCAATAAACCTTTAGTTCTAAACATTCCTGCTGTAGTTATTGACAGTACATTAGAGATCCGCTTCTACTGGGCTGGAAAAGGAACGACTGATATCCCCTACAAGGGAGTGTATGGTCCTCTAATATCTGCCATTTCTGTGGATCACGGTAAGCTTCAAACCTTATAAAGCTTCTAGATTGAAAATTCAAGAATCGAAACAGAGCCATTATTTCTTTTGTTAGATTTGTGAGTGTTTCACAAATGTTTGTTTCTGAACTTTTAGAATGTGTTGAGAAATCGTGGAGAACAATAGAATGTTTTTTTTTTTTTTCATTTCATCTGAACAAATCTGATTTGAAAATCTCACTCCCCTAAATCTTGGGATCATGTTATTTCACCTTATTTTTCAACTTCTTATTATCTTCATTTATTTTCCTTTTCCCCATTCAAATTTTCCAGTACCATCACAACATGGCGTATCAGTAGGTGCCATAGTTGGGATTGTACTTGCAGTTCTGTTTACCGTATCTCTGGTTCTAGCCATACTTGGGTGGAAATTCCGCATGCAACCCAGCCCAACAACGCAGCAAGGTAAAATAAGCTTTTGTTCAAGCAGAATATTGGACGTGGTATTGCGAAACAGGAAATGTAACCCTAGCTTAAGAATTTCCGGCATTAGCAGATAAGTTACTCTATGAGTCCTTGAATTTCGTCCGGAATTTTTAATTGAACTTCAAATTTCGTCAAATTAGTCCTTTTATCTAAAACCTTCCATGCATATACTAAATATGCCACAAGCTTTCGAATGCTAGAAGATTGTAGTGACCGTTCCAAGGAAATGGAATCTTGAGTTACTAACCAGAGGACGTAGAACGGTAGAAAAATTACCAAAGTAGTACTGCAATGACTTCCAAATTGTGCTATCAATATGTAGAAAGTTTCAAATATTAGTGAAGGTAAACACATTCTGTTCAAACCTAAATATAAACTTTTAACTGCAGCCAAGGACATATAGCCACATCTAATAAACTTTGACAAATTACCGGGCCTTTTATTCTCCTAATGACTGTATTCACAGTCATAACGGTTTTAAAATTTCACACACTTCTTTAGTAATTCATTTTATTCGATGGTAGACACGCATCCTTGCACGGGATACGGGATCTCAGGGGAAATAAGTTCTTGGAAGTTGAGATGTACTATTCACTTTCCTGCATTTATAGCGAAAATTGTGTGTCAAATTTCAAATGTGTAGTGAATTTGCTCTAACTCATATCAGTTTTTTTGGCAGATGTAAGAGGTCTAGATCAACAAACAGGATCATTCACCCTGAGACAAATCAAGTACGCAACAAACAACTTTGATTCTTCCAATATAATTGGAAAAGGTGGTTTTGGTTCTGTCTACAAGGTAACTCAAACCGTGGCATACTTCCCAAATTCTTCATGTAGAGAAACTTGTGCTCAAGTGCATTCTAGACATCTGATATTACATTTGTTATGACATCACATCTTAATTGAAGGGAAATCTGTCTGACGGAACCATCATTGCGGTAAAGCAGCTTTCTTCCAAATCGACCCAAGGAAACCGTGAATTTCTGAATGAAATAGGCGTGATTTCTGCTGTACAACACCCTAATCTCGTAAAGCTCTATGGATGCTGCGTCGAGGGAGACCAATTGTTGCTTGTATACGAGTACATGGAAAATAACAGCCTTGGTCGTGCATTGTTTGGTAAGCTAAAATTGCATTTGTTTTTGTATATGCTTTGGTAATCGCACCTTCAAAATCAAAATATGCACATGTATTGGAATGAGTTGTATGTAGATATTATTTGATATGCATTTGAATTTCATACTAAAGATCAATAGGAATAGAATTAATTAGATTAGATTAGTTATCCAATTCAAATAGTGTCTAGGTTCTGTGTAACTTGCATTCCTGTGTGAGTATAGTTGGCGTATCATTGTAAATTCTTGAGAAAAACAGAAATATTTTCCCAAATCTTTTCCTTCTATGTTATAGCATGTAAGTGTGGGTAATGCTGATTTTTCCATAACAATGGCACACCTCTTAACTTACAGGTCTTGAAGAGCACCAGTTGGAATTAGATTGGCCAACAAGGCGTAAGATCTGTGTTGGTATAGCAAGAGGTTTGGCCTATCTCCATGGAGAATCGAGGTTGAAGATTGTCCATAGAGACATCAAAGCCAGCAATGTGCTACTTGATAAGGAGCTAAATCCTAAGATATCAGATTTTGGCCTGGCGAGGCTTCATGAAGACGAAGACACCCATATAAGTACCCGCGTTGCTGGAACCTTGTGAGTCCAAGCATGCAATTCTCTTTTTGGGAAGGGCTTAGTATGATTGGAGTCCTATGGGTGCCCCAGAAACATATCAATCTGTTTACAGTTTTTTTTTTTTTTTTTCATTTTCTTTTATGGGAGAACATGGTCTTGATTTGATTTGCTGATGTTGGATGGGTTATTTTTCAGTGGATATATGGCACCTGAATATGCAATGAGAGGCTACTTAACTGACAAAGCAGATGTCTATAGCTTTGGAGTTGTTCTTCTGGAAATTGTCAGCGGAAAGAGCAACGCTGGTTTTAAACCAAAGGAGGAGGAGGAGTACTTGAATCTTCTCGACTGGGTAACTGCATTTTCTTTCCCTCTTGAGTTACCTGTTACTTAGAATTTCTTGATTTAAGAATTCTTCATCTTCGTGCTTTTTTTTTTTTTTAATTGGTTTGCTTAAGTATGTGGTGTACAGCAACGGTGAGACCTGAGGCTCCTCCTTCCTGACATCTAATATCAATATGCTTTAGTTTGATGCTTTTATGTGCTAAATATTTTGATGCATCAGAAGAATTTAAGCCATCTGCAGGACAGCCCTCTCATTTCTTATAAGCTCAATATGTTTGCGCTGATATTCCAGCATGTTCTTTCTTTGATGCAGGCTCATCTCTTGAAGAAGGAAATAAAATTGATGGAACTAGTTGATTCCAGATTGGGACCAGACGTCAACGAAAATGAGATCATGTTGACAATTGAAATAGCCCTGCTTTGCACCAGTATATCTCCGGCCGCTAGGCCTAGTATGTCAACAGTGGTGAGCATGCTAGAAGGAAGAGTAGAGGATCAAAAGTCGATTCTAGACTCGAGTGCATGGAGTGCCAGTGTGAAGGAAATCAGTGATGAGCAATACCTGCTATCAACTTTCGATGAGAGCCAGCCGCAGAGCACGTCAAGTGACCTGCCATTTACTGCATCTTCAACATCTGCTTCTGATTTATACCCCATCAGTCTAGAGACTGGTTTTCTGGACGACGAGTCATGAGGAAATTGTCATCTGCGACTGCCGAAATATTTTGGTAGTATATATTTAAATCGCTTCCTGTTGTTGTGGGAACAAAAAATAATTGTAGATTTTACATTAACAGTTTACCAATTTGCACAACCTCATTAGTGGAGTTGTCTCTACCACCCTGAAGTTTAGAACTCTTAGATCCAGCAATTAAGGGTGGAAAAGGTTGTGAGGAGAGGTGGGACGTAAAAAAATAAAAAAATTTAAAAAAAATTGAATGCAATTACCTTAATTCTAACACTTAAAAGAAGAGGAAAATAAATAGAAAGAGACATCTAATCCTTGCGAACTATGATGAGTAAACGCAAATATTCTATTCTGGTTGTAAGGTTTTTATTACAAACAAATTGGTAAACATATTTTAGTGATGAATATTATGGTTTTATATTAGGGAGGGAATTTTATTCCATTAAAAATTAACGAGGAATTGTTTAAAATCTATTTATACGTAAAGGAAACAAAAAAAAAAGAAAAAAAAAGAGGTGGAATACTGCATCAACTCTCATTCTGGGATCCTGAAATCTCAAAATAATTGGTAAGTTTTGGGATCCTGAAATCTCAAAATAATTCTCTTTTACAGACCTCAAACAGTAAGTCAACGATATTTTGGGTTCCCGCTTTCCACGCTCAGTCTAGCAGCTTCGCAAGCCGGCCGGGGCCAATGCCATGCATGGTGTCGGCATTCTGCCTCGTCTACATTCTTACAATCAATACAAGCATTTTGATTCTTTCAGTGGCATTTCAAAATATTATTAATTGCAGCTCCACACAAATCCCAGTCCTGCAATTAACGAGACGACGACCTTTGGATGATAGATGTTCTTGTGATTTGAGAAATCTGATTGATGATGATCAGTTTATACTACTGTAATTCGTCAAAAGTAAATTAAAATTGATGTGCGTGTGAACTAATCTTGGTTTCTTGATAAAAGTGAGGATTATATGGTGAAAAAGATGGGTATTTTATGCTTAGTCTTTCCATGCAATTATTTGGGGTATTTACATAGTAGTAACGATGATTGGAAACAAAGTTCATGAAAGGAAGAATGATATGTACCACTCAGCTTATTCTCAAATGCCCCACATGATAATGGATAGTTCAGGCGAATATAAATGCCAAGACTTTTATTAGTCCAGAGTAAAACTCTATCCATTCATACAGCATCTGAACAAAGTCACCAAAACCGGAAGACTATTTGTTACGGCTCTCAAAATTTCCGTACAGTGTGTATTGTTCGACTGCTCACGGTCAAATTCTTTTCTATTGCTTTGTAAAACCATCATGTTGCAATTAAAATTGTTAGTCGTCTCAAGAGCTAAGATCAAGTAAAGAAAAAGGGAAAAAAGAAGATATATAAATAAGAACTTCATGTGATTTGAAAAGCTACACAAAATTACTCATGGTTTGCAGTAAAGTGTTAAAATAACAGAATATGCATTTCATGACGGGGAATTAACTAAAATATCAAAAGTACTCGTATATAAAGTTAGAAATTATTTATTAACTACAGAAGGGGATTAGTTGGTAAAACACTAAATCATAAGAATGTTACATATATGGTAAATCACAAAACCGTAGGGGGTTTAAGTGGCATGTATATTATGTTTATATATTTTGGTCATTTCAACCATTTTAGTGTTTAAACACGGATCATCTCGATATTTCTGTGGATTTCGTTGCAGAGGTCCATTTCCATCATCTTAACACTTTAGTTCAAACTATCTGGAGGTTATGTATAGTTTTTAAAATCGCAAGAAAGTTACGTGAAAAATCACTAAATCACAGGAAATAAAGTGTATTTTACCCTAAATAAAAAATAAAACGAGAGGAAGCTGCATGCAAACCGATGAGCATACAATCAAGTTGGTATATTTTGTTCGCCAGTAATTGGTGCTGGCGTACCAGGAGCTCTACCTGGTTTCGATCAGCAATTTAATGGAGGCACCAATTAACCGCTTCCAGATTGCTATCTAATTTATTAGTCTTTGAAATTAGGTTGCTACTAAATGCATCCTTACCTGTGGAATAGCGACTGATGGAGAGATTCATCCATCGGCCAAGTTACGTTGTTGTCGTGACTTTTGACTGATTCGCATGTCATAAATTCCATTGTGGGAAAACCTCTCGAGATTTATTACTACTTAATGCCAATCTGCCGGAAAACCTGTTGGCATGCTCCTTTATGCCTTGAGTATTTCGTTAGTTCTAGAACCAAATAACAGCCTAACTTAGTGGCCCCAGTACATCAAGCGGAAACTCGAGCTTTTAAAAGGCAAGAGTGTTGGGTATGGTGTTTTTATATCAATCCAAACAAGTCAAAAGCCTTGAGGCGTGAGGTTAAGTCTTTACAAATTTTGATTGATATTTAAAAATAAAAATTACAATAACATTATATAAATTACAAAATATACATGTAAAGGTTACTAGTAAATATAAAATTTTGATAAAATTAAGAAGAAGTACAAGAAATTATTATTGTCTAACAAGTAAAATTATAATATAACAAGTATAACTTGAACCCGTATATTAATTAATCACCTAGAGTCGTGTTAGCATAAAATAAACATATCTTGGTATTAAACGAAAAGAGAAAAAGAAAGGAAACAAAGTATTTTTATTTTGTATTTAACCCAAACAATTTCCAAAGAGAAAATCATGGACTTCTTCTTAAAAAATGAGAAAATAACAAGAAGGGCAGAAAAACAAGGGTAGGATGAAAGATTAGCAAACTCAAAGTTGAAAGTTAAAAAAATAAAATAAAAAAATGCCAAACTCCCAATACCCAAAACACTTGAGCATTTGCTCCGTGCTGTGGGGTAAATACCCAACAATACTTATGCCCCATTTGATTGCTCCAAGCATTTGGAGCTCTCCTTGAAACACCTTTTAAAATACTGAGCAAAGATTCTCAAAACATATCATGAAGATTTTGTCCAAGAAAAAAAAATGAAGATCTTTGAGAATTTGCCATAATTGTAATGGGGTTAAACTATGGGGAACTATCAGCCAATAATAATAATAATAATAACTCAATAATAATAATAATAACTGATGGAGTTAATTTCAGAAACCTCCCCTGAGGTTTATCATAATATCACCTAGTATCTTTAAAGTTTTAGAAATCTCACATGGCTCTCCTTGAATGATAATTTGTGTAACATTATTGTCGCCCTTTATGTATAAAAGTAATCTTAAAAAATGCATTTGAGGAGAGAGATTATATTATCCTTCCACTTTTATCCTTGTGCAAATTGATTTATGAATTTTGAAATATGACAAAAAACACAAATAAGATGGAATATTAAATTTAGAATATGAGAAGGTGCAAGTGCAATAAGGAGGAACAACGAGGAAATTAAACATTATAAAAAGACAAAAATTTCAAGAGATTTCTCGCAACAAGGAGGAAATTTAAGAGTAAAGATTTCGTAGTAAAGAAACACAAAAATTTTGCCGCAAAAAGGGAAATTAGAATAAAAATTTTAGGAGATCAATTGTGGCAATGACGAACATTAGAAGCAAAGATTTTTGAATAGGTTGTGGCAAGGACGAGCATTAAAAGTAAAGATTTTTGCAACAAAGAGGGAGAAAAATATTTTAGATAGCATTCTTGTTATTTGTTTTTAGATATTTTTGCTTATAGATTTTTTTAAAAATCTTTTCCCAACCTTTTGCTACTTAAAAAAGTAGGAAAACATTGGGGGTAACCTTCTTGTAGAGCTGTTAAACGAACCAAGCTGTTCGGTAGCTCGGTTCGTTTCGGCTCGTTCGTGTTCGTGAAAGGCTCGTTCGAAATTTTAAACGAACCGAGTTCGAACGAATTTTTTTGTTCGATTAATAATCGAGCGAACACGAGCATGTTCGCGAGTTTTAACGAACGTTCGCGAACATAGACATAATTATCATTTAACAAATTTTAGGGTTAATTTTATGGCTGGACTTTTATATTTGGAGGGCAAATTTCTTTGTTTTATTTGTTGTTTTTATGTTAATGTTAGTTATATAGTTAATGAATAATAGAATTTAGTCACTTAGTGCTTTAATTATTTTTTAGAATGATTAATAATTTGCATGGCATATTTAAGGCATAAAATAATTTGGATTCGAGCATTTCGAACATGTTCGCGAACGGCTCGTTTATGTTAAACGAGCCGAACTCGAACTCGAACTCGAACACGAATTTTACTTAACGAACCGAACACGAACACAGGTTTGGAGTTCGAAAATTAACGAACGAACACGAACGTTGTTCGAACTGCTTAACGAACAGAACTCAAACATGAGATACTCGGTTCGATTCGGTTCGTTTACAGCTCTAACTTCTTGTCATTTCAACGTCTCTAATTGGGACATCTAATCACATCATATTAATTGATAGGAGAGGTAATTAAGATTTTTGAAAGTACCAGGTGATATTAGGATGAATCTCGGGGCAGGTTTCTGAAATTAACCCTAACTGACGATCCAATAAAATATCTGATCGATGATGAACAACCTCACAATTTATAAAGAAAGGTCATATATGTGCTTTCATTTTTTTTAAAAAAAAAAATTTTCTATTTCAAAGAATCATGCATGTAATTCTGCTTTCATCATTTCTGAGGTATACGAGTCCCAAGTCCACGCTTTCACTGTCAAGCTCCAAGATAAATTGGTATCTCCATGGTGTCCATGAAATTCTCAATCACCGTCCTTATTTCTTGATCATCAGTTATCTCTTCTTTGGTATTACATAATCAATAGTCTTATCTCTTTCCCTTAAACAGCTCTGAACATGTTCTTCGCCCGGGTAGCATTTCTCCTTGCTTTAGCAGTTCTCCTTGCTTCTGGAGCCACTCTTCCTCCTGATGAAGGTGCTTATACAGTACCATATTCAGTCTAAGGACAAAAGATTTTTTTTCTTCTCTGGGCATGGGAAAAGATAAAAGCAGAATCCTTAATGGTTATTTTCTGTTTCTGTTTGTTTGTTTCTCGTAGTGAGAGCTTTGCAGCAAATTGCTGGGACATTAAGGAAGACGGACTGGAATTTCAGTGTGGATCCATGCAGTGGACAGCAAAACTGGAGTACTCCTAATCCCATAGAAACTCAGAATGCGGTTACTTGTGATTGTTCCTTCTTCAATCACACAGTTTGCCATGTTGTCAGCATGTAAAGTTTATTCTCTCGTACTCAAATCATTAATCCTCTGTTGAAGTGCTGATACGTCTTCATTGGTTGTATTTTTATTTCAGATTTGAACACTGGTTTGTTTTGGTTTCTGATGTGAAGATGATTTTGTCTTCGCTGACTGGCCTGATAAATTTTGCAGAATTATGTGATTTTACAGCATTTTGGAGCTAAAGTCCATATGTTCAGCTCCGGGCAAAAATTTTTTTTTAAAAAAGTTATATACGTACCACCTAGTTCTATACCACACACACACACACACACACACACACACATATATATATATGTTTGTATGTATGTATATATATATGTTTGTATGTATATGTATATAAAAGAAACCAACTAAACGATCGAGATGTCCTGCAGAACTAGTTCTGTTAAACTTAGAAAAAAAAATCCAGTTAAAAAATAACTCCCCAAATCCAAACGGAGTCATTTAGCAGGAAAACTAATCACTAATAGTACGGACAGTTCTCTATATATGAAGAAATTTCGCAAACAAAGTGTCAAATTCCATGAAGATACTATAAACTATAAACTCCTCTGCTGTATGTTCTGTTATGTAATTCACTTCAATTAATGACTATCTTTTCCAAAATGCAGAATACTCAAAGCTCAGAATCTTCCGGGATCATTGCCGCCAGAATTGATCAAGCTCCCGTATCTCCGAGAAATGTGAATATGGCGGCCCTTACATTAATTACTGTGGATTAAAATCTTAAAGAAAAGAATGCAAACCCATGAAAAAAGATAAAATCTTTATCTAACTCAAATTGTCACTATGTAAATTTTTGTAGTGATCTAACACGCAACTACCTTAATGGTACAATACCACGGGAATGGGGTTCCATGCAACTTGTAAACATGTATGTTTTGCATCTTTCACTTCTTTCCTGTCCCTTTTTTTTTTTCCTGTGAAAAAGGTCTTTTTACCCCACCTTTTGTAAGGGCTAAAATGTGGCTAGGTTTGTTCACTGCAGTTCCCTGCTTGGAAACCGTATATCAGGGTCATTGCCAAAAGAACTTGGAAATATCAGCACATTAGTCAATCTGTAAGAATCTGTCATTGATTTCTCTCATTCCTCGTCATGTACTCTGTATTTCCTGTACTGTGTGATCAAAGTTGATTTTTTTTTTTTGTTTGAATTGTGAATAGAACTGTTGAATTCAATCAGTTGTCTGAAACTATTCCTCCAGAGCTTGGGAATCTCACTCTCATAGAAAAAATGTAAGACCCTTCAAATATATCGAGTTGTTATGCTTTATGTTCGACAATCATGTTGCTTTTCTTTTATTGGAATGGATATCAAGAACTAACAAATGTTCATTTTTTATTGTTCTAAACCCCTGACATTCTAAGACATTTAACCTCAAACAATTTCACTGGCAAGTTGCCTGGAACGCTAGCTAGGTTGACCACTTTGAAGGACTTGTGAGTTCCTCTTTCTGACTTTCACATTTCACAAGTGGATCAGAGTTTTCTGATATATTTCTGACTTCAATTTAGATACTGATTCCTGATGAATTTGTTTGGAAAACACAGTCGCATTGGCGAGAACCAGTTCCTAGGAAGTATACCTAATTTCATTCAGAGTTGGACAAACCTTGAGAAACTGTGAGACCTTGAGCCCTTTTTGATATTGCAACATTTTAATTTTCTTTACAACTTCTTTTCCACCATGTTTTGTTGATTATTGTGCAACTAATTTCTTGTGATGGCAGAGTGATACAGGCTAGTGGTCTAAGTGGGCCAATGCCATCTGGCATCGCTTCCTTGACAAAATTAACTGACCTGTGAGTTCATGTTTTTGTACTTTTCACTATGAGTAGTAAGCGTTTAAACAATATAATCTGTTGAAGTTTTGTTCTCTTTGACTTAATACAAACAGGAGAATCAGTGATTTGAACGGAAATGACACAAATTTTCCCCCACTTAGTGCGGCAACTAATATGAAGACGCTGTGAGTCCCACAAAATTCTGTTGAACTCTCAAGGGAGAACACCCATTATTTTGCTCTGACTTGATGCGGAGTTTGTCTTTTTATAGGATATTAAGGAGTTGCAATATTGTTGGGCAGCTACCAGGGTTTCTTGGCTCATTTAAAAAATTGAAACTCTTGTGAGTAGATTTAGTTCCTTATTCTCAAGTTCAATATGTGATGTTGCTATACAACTTCTGCCACACAACGTGCATACATTGTGCTTGCATTTGCAAATATATGACCCACATTGAACCCGATAGTAGAAAACTGTTGACCTGCATTTGTCTGTTGCAAGTTATGTCAAAAAGAACACCAATAGTTGATACATAAAGGAGAAGAGCTCTACTGCAGTAGTGTATATCATCTTGTACAGCATATTGGACACCCAGGAGGGCAAATAGATTCAGAATTTCAACCTGCTCCGTGTAAGAGTTTGTCCTAGCTAAGAAGTAATAGTTGGGAGGTGCTAAAACAAATAATTTACAAAATTTTCAAATTATCTATTATTATCTTTTGAACCATCATTCCTGGGGTGACTGTTGAGCAAATTGCAATGAGATACCAGTGAAATTGGTGAGCTTGCAGATGATAAGAGGCAAGACAGATTGATAACAGGCAATATAGACTTATTGGGAACTTTGGTGAGAAGAATAGAAGTTAATATGTTCCCTCAATGTTAAAGGTAGTATCCACAAAGAACTAATGAAAAGTACAGATGAGTTGCTGAGGCATAAACATCGTACACCAATACATGCACCTTTAAGGAAAAGGATATATCTACTTGTGCTTTAACTGATTAAACAGCGTTAAATGAAGTGGAATGCTGGCCAACCACAAAATTATCTGGGTAAAAAACGTAAATATGTGTTTGAGGCTGCTCCTTACAGAAGAACTGCTTTGACTAGATTAAAAGAACATTTTTCCTTGCCTCTTTTAAAACCTGCATAGTTATCTTTCTTTTGCAGGGACCTCAGTTTTAATAAATTAAGTGGACCTATTCCAAGGACCTTGTTTGGTCTACCAAAGATCGAAAATATGTAAGAATGTTGATCACTGTTGCTGGATTGATAAGTCTTACTACTGAAACTAGTCTATAGCTGAAAAGTTGCTTGTACAATGTAGGAAACAGGTAAGATTTGCTAATCTATGAATGCTGATTTTTCTAGTTATCTGACTGGGAACTTCCTCACTGGAGCAGTGCCGGACTGGATGCTGACAAAAGGCCAAGTCCGTATGTGAGTTCGTTTTCAAAGATTAGTGAAGTAAAAAATGTCATGGTTGTTTAATGGAGCATGGTTTCGGTAGCATCTCACGTGGTTAATCAAGTATGCGTATCATAAGTTTCTTTTACAGTGAACTCACCTTTTACTGCAGAAAAACAAAAAGCAAGACCCTTGTGTTTGTTATCTCACTCTGATCATTCATCAATAAATTGTGTTGTCCAGTATCTAGTTCTTTCAGTGAATGATTATTATTCTGTTTAGAAGTGCTACTTCTTTTTCCTTTCGTTTTCATTCTCATGTCCCACATTGTAACCTAATATGGCTTCTGATGTTGAAGCAGCTTGCTAACTGACAATTTATCATTTTTGAGTCTGAATTGAAGGACTGCTAAGGATTTCCTATGTTTTTGTTTGGTTTTACTTATCATCATATTTTAACTAGGTGGAAATAACTAGAGTGCTTATTATATAACTACTCAGCAAAATACAAATGGTAAAGACTGAAATGAAAATTTTCTTTAAAGGGAACAGAAGACAAGGTGTATATGCATTCTTTAACTGATTATTGATCATGTCGTGAATTTTGATTCAGTGATCTTTCATACAACAATTTTACCAAAAGCTCTGGAGCGTCCGATTGTCAACCGACCGGAAACTTGTGAGCTTACGTTCATTTCTTTGAAAGTAATAGTTCTAATCTCAAGTTTCTGTAAGCTATCTAACATTTGAAGCTAATTGTTATCAGAAACTTGTTTGCAAGCTCCTCAAAAGGCAACACACCGTAAGTTTTCAATGTAACTATTTTATAATGCTACCAATTCCAGTAGATAAAGTAATGGACATAATCTCCTTCTTAATATACAACTCGAATCTCCACATGATGCAAACTAATAGTGGATAATTGCATTGTTTTTTCAGAGGCATTGTCTCATGCTTAAGGAGCTTCAGCTGTCCAGAGAGTAAGTCATCCTTGATTGACTGCTCTTGGATTTTAATAGTTTATGAATCACTTGAAAGAGTGTTGAACTCTCTAGAGAAGGCCAATAAGTTTAGACTTGAGCTAATAGTTATTATCAGATGTAGATCTAAAGAAATTGACAAAGTTGGAGTGAAAATATTGGACTCAATTCACTTGGTTTTTGAGTTTATTCCTGAGTGATAAGTTACAATCATTTTGACAATCAAACAGCTACTAATTGCATCCAACAGCTATTGACCATGTATATTCTAGACCTGAACATCTTAGCTCCGGGAAACTTTGAAGTTTAATGGATTCCTGAATTTTGAATTCCTTGAATGAGTGTCTAGACATTCAGGATCTGGTGGTATAGCATTTATAGTTGACCAAAAAACTAGCTGACTTATATATAAAGCCTTCAACTTGAGCAAATTAGATTCATTATTCTGATCTGACAACTAATTGTACATTTACTTGCTCAGGCTATTGGTTTTCATTTCACATCTTATTACATTTCTATTTTACAGCATAAATCGCTTTTTCCTTTCCTTGTCAAGCAAACAACTGGAGTACCACCAATTCAGAAAGATGGTGAAATATGCATGTGTACTAACTTGGTGTTATAACGCTGATATTCCTTGCCTATCTGTTTTCTTCTTGGTTCCTTTGCTTTACAATTGCATTCATTTTTCTATATTGATACAAGTGCATAGTATGAATAATACAAGTTTCATTTAGGTGGAATCGTACTTTTCTTTTTAGTTGCACTTTTTCAAATTTTGCTTTCTTTTGTTCCAAATGATAAAAAACTTTGAAATTGCTTTATACTAGGTTGGTACTCTCTCCATATAAATTGTGGTGGAAGAGAAATGAAAGATGATGATGATATAAGTTACGATGACGATATAGAGTCAGGTGGCCCTTCAAATTTTGTCCATAGGTTTCGTAGTAACTGGGCATTTAGCAGCACCGGTAACTTCTTGGATGATGACCGCCCCAGAGATTCCTATATTTGGACAAACAATACAGGCATATCTGGGACCGACTCGGGATTATATACAGAAGCACGACTTTCCCCGCTTTCACTGACATATTATGGTTTCTGTATGCAAAATGGGAATTACACGGTAAACCTTCATTTTGCTGAAATTATGTTTACTGATGACAGAACATATAGTAGTCTGGGGAGGCGCATCTTTGATATATATATTCAGGTATCTTCACACTGTATTTTACTTGTTTCATATATGTGTTTGCAGATTTATTCAAAAGAATCAGGAATTTTTGGATTGAAAAAAAAAAAGAAAAAGAAGCTAGTGACCTTGGCAGAAGTATAGAGTTTGAACTTGTGCAAATTTATTGGTTTACTTCTACCTTAGATATTACACATTTCTGCTTGCTTAACCATGCCTGATTTCTGTCATTAATTCAGGAAAACTTGATGCTGAAAGATTTCAATATTGAGGATGAGGCTGGTGGAGTTAATAGACCTGTTATTAAAAAATTTACTGCAGTAGTAACTGACACCACTTTGGCGATCCGCCTCTTCTGGGCTGGAAAAGGGACAACTGGTATTCCTTTCAGGGGAGTTTATGGTCCTCTGATCTCAGCAATTTCTGTGGATCCTGGTGAGCTTCAAATCGTCTAAAGCTATTATTTTTGGCAAGAGGAAAAATAGAACTTTTTGAGTTGGTCCTAATTTTATAGTTTATTTATGCACACCCAATAAGAGCTTCTGTGGAAAGGAAAATAATAATGCTCTAATGACCAGATGTGTTTTCTTTTCACCAGCCATTACTATGCAGAGGGAATTTTATTTGGGGATGATTATAGTTTTCATGTGATTCTTCATTACAGAACATGAAACCCAGACCTGTTGTGATGTGCACGTATGTTGTTTCCAAAAATAAGTTTTTAGAAATCTTTGAAGAACATGGAGCAAAAATGAAAATTTGCTAGCATTTTACTTCTTTTTTTTTTTTCCCATTAGAGATGGTTGGATAATCTCTCTCTCCCCATATGCAGACTTTAGACCACATGGAAAAAGCTTACCAGCTAGTGCTGTAGCTGCGATTGTAATTGCAATTCTGCTTCTTGCCACAATTTGTGTTCTTTGGTGGAAAGGTTGTCTGTGGTGCAGAGATACCTTGGAAAATGGTAAGTCATCCTATTTTATTCTCAGTGCAATATATTTGTGTTTTCCTTGAGGGTTATTAACCATTAGAAATGTCCAAATGAGAGATGATGAGCAGTAGCTTGGTCTATCTACTGGTTCCAAGTTCGGGGATATTGATTTCTTTGGATTTTCTCAGAATTTATGAATCAGATAAGAGATGCTCTCCCTGATAAGTTCCTTTGGCAGATTTAAAGGGTCTAGACCTACAAACTGGATCGTTCACTCTAAGACAAATTAAAGCTGCTACAAATAATTTTGATGCAGCCAATAAAATTGGAGAAGGTGGCTTTGGTTCTGTCTACAAGGTGACCTATACCCATGGTTATTTTCCCCAAAATTCTAACTTTTTTATAACCGTACTATAACGGACCCATCTTCATTTTCTTTTTAAGGGTTCTAACCTGAGATTTCATCTGTACTAAAGGGTCATCTGGCAGATGGCACTATCATTGCTGTGAAGCAGCTTTCTTCCAAATCAAAGCAAGGGAACCGCGAGTTTGTGAATGAAATAGGCATGATTTCAGCTCTACAACATCCTAACCTTGTGAAGCTCTATGGGTGCTGCGTCGAGGGAAACCAATTATTACTCGTATATGAGTACATGGAGAATAACAGCCTTGCTCGTGCATTGTTTGGTAAACTAATTTGTAATCCAACTACAAAAATCATGTGCAAGTAAAAATTTCATCTGCACTCAAGATAATTTATTTTTCATTCTTTGGATGCACATGGATACCGACAGGTCCTGAAGAACACAAGTTGGAATTAGATTGGCCAACAAGACACAAGATTTCTGTGGGTATAGCAAGAGGTTTGGCTTATCTCCATGAAGAATCAAGGTTGAAGATTGTCCACAGAGATATCAAGGCCACCAATGTGCTACTTGATAAGTATCTAAACCCCAAGATATCTGACTTTGGTCTGGCCAAGCTTGATGATGAAGAAAGCACCCACATTAGTACCCGTATTGCTGGAACCTAGTGAGTGCATGCTCGATACTTTCTTGTGAAAGGCTGTAGCATAATAGTATAATACTCTCTCAAAAGGAAGCTCAGCATTCTTTTTTTTGTTTTTATTTTTGTTCTGTGCCAATATGTGTCCATTTATTGGTAAATGAAATGTATTAGCTATGAACCACCTTTCATACTTGAATAGTTTATGGAGGACGTTTTGGTCATGACTTGTCAATACATATCCTAAATCCATAATTATGATTTTTCAGTGGATATATGGCACCTGAATATGCAATGAGGGGCTACTTAACTGACAAAGCAGATGTTTATAGCTATGGGGTTGTCCTTTTGGAGATTGTCAGCGGAAGGAGTAATGCCAATATCAAACCAAGGCAGGATGGCTTCCATCTTCTTGACTGGGTAGGTTCATTATCTTGTTCTCTTGCTTTTATTTATCTTCTAGGATTTTTGTTGCTTCATTTTGAATACAGCCTAATGTTAGGCATGAGAAATAAGAAGTTTTCATTCTTTGCTAGTAGCTTTGGACCTCATTCTTACAAGATTAGGTATTTCTTGCTGTTATTTGAGAACTGTTGATGCAAATATCTTTTTATCATGTATCACATGAAAGAAAAATTATAATTATACAGGCTTACAAGGATACAATTTCTATCTGCTGAAATCCTAGTTTGCGGTTTCTTTAGGCTAAGCTGCTGAAGGAGGAAGGGAAACTAATGGAACTGGTAGACCCGAGACTCGGATCAAACTTGAATGAGGAGGAGGTTATGCTTACAATTCACATAGCCCTTCTTTGCACCGATGTCTCACCAACCGTTAGACCTGGCATGTCGACGGTGGTTAGCAAGTTGGAAGGGCGAGCAGTTGATGCAGAGCTCCTTTCAGAATTGAGTTTCTCGAGTAACAAGGTTGAGCCCAGCAAGGAGATCACCAATCAGCAACAAGTGCCAAATTCAGATGAGAGCTACGCACAACATGTGTCAATGGAAGTGCCGTTTACTGCATCTTCAACATCGGCGGCAGATTTATATCCAATCAATATCGATTCTGATTATCTGATGAAGAGATTGTGACGCCCATAATTCTGTGCTTTTTGTGTTCCAGTCTTTCCATCCTTCCTCTCTTGTTGAAATATAACTGTAAATCTATACCTATGTGTATATATATACATATCCATATGAATCTATCTCCTTATAAAAGTATTTCATTTCAGTTATGATACTAATTAAATGAATGAAACATTACTAATTGATTCAATTTGTTTCATGGGGATATATATTGTCGGAACGGGAGGACCTCAAGGAAGGCCTTGATGCATCCTTCATTTTTCTTGGTCTTAGGGAGAGTCACAATTTCACGCTAATCGCAATTTTTAGTAATCTTCACTTCTCCACTTCTCAATTCCAAACTACAAATTCTTAGAGAATTCCAAGTCCAAAATATTTACAATGCTTACACAACCGCATTAGTTTTGTTGCAAGAGAATATGAATTTTGTTACAGAAGAACACTGCACCTCCAGAGGTACCTGAAAAATGTCATGAAGAATCTGTATGACATCAAATAACCAAAAAATTTGCGAGACTGCAATCCTAAATCTTGTCGTCATGAAATACTCAACAGTTTGACACCATCTTGAAGATCAGAATCGAAGCTTGCTAGATGAAGAAGAATCACGCATTTCATCCTTGCTAGGAAGAGACGCTGATGAGTCAATCCATGGTCCATCATCCATTGAAGTAGTCCTAGGGATCTGGCTGCTGTCAATGGAGAATGTAGAAACATGGGATTGACTGTCTTGTGATAATTTCTCAAAGGCTTTGAACCTCATGTCCTCATTCGATGAGGCGCGCTTGATTAGTGGTGCCTGAATTGCGATTTTGCCTTCGAGCATGCTCACTGCAGAAGACATGGTTGGCCGAAGAGTAGGAGATGGGTTAGTGCATAGTAATGCCAAGTTTATCATCCTCAGTGCTTCATCTGCAGGGCAGTCTGAACCAAGACTTGGATCCACAAGCTCTAAAAGATTTCCCTGTTCTTGCAGGACGTAAGCCTGCATGTTCCCACGTAGAATGAGGAAAAGGTTATATTATTAACTCAGCCATTGGCGTTAACAAATTGAAAAACAGAGAAATGTAGGCAGAATATTAGGATATAACAACACCAACATTTGCTGATAGGATGCATAAGCTAAAATAGCTTTCCTGCTAATTCATCCTACAAGATTATTTTTCATGAGACTACGAGTTGATGACAAATTCATTGATGGATTGATAGCTATGATCCTTATCATTAATTTATGAAATCTAGCAAACAAAATCCTTATCATTAATTCTGGTAGTGTTGACTAAAATGAACTCTGATAAAATCCTTCTTGTCACTCCTGCTTCCACCCTCTCCTCCAAATTACCACCATTGTTGTCTAAGTACCCTTGATAGTTGATACTCTTGATCAATTTTAGGAATTCAAAACAGTAAGAATGCCATCATTTCAGCCAGTTTAATTTTAGTAAAAGACATGTTCATTCAAACCATCGTTTTCGAGTAATCAGCTCAATCACTTGTGTGAGCTAAAGAAGGCAATCTTTCCCCTGGAGGATAGAGCTGATATAAGAGGTTTACCCAGTCAAGTAGATACACAAACTCCTCTTTGGGCCTGTAGTTAGTGTTACTTTTCCCACTGACGATCTCCAGTGCAACTATTCCAAAACTGTAAACATCTGCTTTGTCCGTTAAGTAACCCCTCATAGCATATTCAGGAGCCATATAACCTCTGCAAGAATAGATAACAAAACAAGTCAATAGATGTTTTCGATAATAAATCCGGTCGTATTCTTTTCCAAATAATTTACTGTTGTCCACATCATGCACTCACACACAAAAATTCCAGTCAATAATCTTGCTGCCAACAAAAATCAGATGAAGAAAGAATTACAAATTAGAGAAGGCAAAAGGCATGAAAACTCACATCGTTCCCGCAATTCGAGTGCTAATATGGGTGTTCTCCTCTTCGTCAAGCTTGGCCAAACCAAAATCAGATATCTTAGCATTGAGATCCTTGTCAAGAAGTACATTTGTAGCCTTGATATCTCTGTGGACAATTTTCAACCGAGATTCTTCATGGAGATAAGCCAAACCTCTTGCTATCCCTAAGCATATCTTCTTCCTTGTTGGCCAGTCAAGATATAGCAGCAGTTCCGTTCGACCTAAAAATGTAAAGCACCAGGGAGAAGAGCATGAAAATTGAATATCGTGTTGCAAGCTATGCTTTCTCATAAAGATGATACCAAAATGCTTACCAAATAGTGCTCGACCAAGACAGTTGTTTTCCAGGTATTCATATATTAGCAACAATTGGTTGCCTTCTATGCAACAGCCATAAAGCCTCACAAGATTAGGATGCTGTAACGCAGATATCATGCCAATTTCATTAACAAATTCTCGATTTCCTTGCCTTGACTTTGAAGAGAGCTGCTTGACCGCGATTACTGCACCATCTGATAATAAACCCTGGGAATAGTAGCATCATTTAAGCATGATAAAACATCATAGTGGAATTAGTTGGGTCAACATTTGTTTCCCTTATGTCCTTGGTCCAGCACAAGCATGGCTAGGATGAATTTTCCAGTTCTTGCAATGTCAATATTCAAATGAAACTAAATCAATCAGAAGTTCAATTGTAAGTAGCAACCTTGTAAACTGGCCCAAACCCACCCTCACCAATCTTATTGGCAGGGTCAAAGTTATTTGTGGCAGCTTTTATCTGTCTCAAAGTGAAATATCCTGTTTGTAGATCCAGAGCTCGAAGTTCTGAAATGAAACGATAAAGGTTCACTCCTCCAGAATGAAAGAAAAAGAAACTTAAAGTGCAATTTTAAACATGTTTTAATCATCTCCCTTTCTTCCGCCCATGACATCCATAATGTGACTTCAAATCTTAAATTTAAGTACATTTTATCTCGCTGCTAACTAGATTGTAAAACTACAGCATAAGCACCGGCAAATATCCACAATGTTTGTTTGTCCAGGGGCAAACTTTCAAGACACATGGACATCCCTTTCTAACACTATCGTCTCCAGAACACAACATAAATAAACAAACTAACTTCAATTGTATGTCAGCTGGCATTTTTTTTTTTTTTTTTTATAAAATGGAACACCTAGTTGTTTTTGGTTGGTTTTCTTGAACTTCCTACAAAAATGCTCTATTTTCTATACAGAAGCATTGCTTCAATGATCCTGCTCTCACAAGAAAAGATTCTTTACTTTTAGGCCCTACTCGTTTCTTTATCTCATCTTATCTTATGGTACTTCAATTGTTTGATCACTTTCCGGATAGCTGACAATCGATTTTTTGTTATAGTCAAAAGAAAAAAACACATTACACATCATCTCACCTTTATCTTCAGTGTCGTCTCCTCCTAAATATCCTTTCAATCGCAGCAAAACTAAAATTAAACATACCACCACACATGAAGCAACTACGATGCCAATAATAGCTCCAACTGATAGCCCTGTATGAGTGTCGAAATCTAGAAGAAGATAGAAGGGATGACTCAGAGATGTTTCTGAAGAAGGAAATATAGAATAAACAAGAGTCAAGATAAACTAACTTGGTGTCACAGTAATTGCAGATATTAGAGGTCCATAAACACCTCTGTCAGGAATTGCTGTTGTCCCTTTTCCAGTCCAGAATAAGTGGATCTCCAGAGTGCTTCCATTTACAATTACATCCTTAAAGTCCTTGGTAATTCCTATCCCAACACCCTTAGCTTCCTCAATGATATTAAAGTCCTTGAGAACTACATTTCCCTGCATTAAAAACTTTCGACTAAGATACGGCAGAAGTGTTTGTGTAACTTCTATCCCAATAAGTTTCTTAAAGAAACTGATTTCAAGCTACGTGATATGCTAAACCCAGAAATTAGCTGCTGGTATTTTCTTACTTGAATTGATACATCAAATATGCGTCTCCCAAGACTGCTAAATTTCTTGTCATCTGAATACATTATTTCGGCAAAGTGGAGGCGCACTTTGTAGCTACCCTTTCTTAGACAAAGGCCATAATATTTAAGTGAAGCGGGGGCCTGGCGTGCGGTTCTGTATATCTCTCCACCAGTCAAATTTGATGATGCGGAACTAGTAACATAATTGGCATCATCTTTTCCTATGAACACTCCTGAGCTTGTATAAGCCCATTTCTCTGAGGAGGAAAAGAAATAAGCTGGACCACGGTTAGTTTGGTCATCTTCATATTCATTTCCCTCAAAACCAATCCTGCTTCCTCCACAATTTATGAACAATGAATAATCTGCATATGCGAGCAAGAATCATTCATGAAATCACACGGATTACAGGTAACTTCAAATTAATAATACAAGATTCCATAAAAAAGGAACAGAATGGTACTTTGGAAAACATACATTGGGATTTTCCCGAGCAAGGAAGGTCCTTCTTCGAACACCACGCAATTCTGTGTTGTATGAAGCTAAGGTCATCCACATGATTTTATTGACAAACTAAAATGAAATCTAACAAGAAGACTTAGTATTTCAGGACTCACGAATTGCTTGTTGATGTCGAATAGCTGGAGGCTAAGTTCCTGTTGAAGTACGGGGTTTTTGATTAAAACCGTGAAATATTCCACTTGCCAAGAAAGCAAAGAAACACTTACACAGTGGATGACTGGCAGCTTGTTGTGGACGATGGAGTAAAATTGTTGTTAGACAAGTCACTGCCAGCAAATACAATCATGCCAAATGTGAGAAATCTATGATATATATATATATATATATATTTCCGTATGTATGCTATACATGCACTTGAATTGCAACTTCTGCATCCATTCAGAATTTCAAAAGACAAGAGTATACAAGCACCAACATGTTCTCTCTGCTGTCCAGTAACCAACCGGGTATTTCTCCACTTAATGCATTAGAAGCCAGAAGGCTGCAGAAAATGGTATAGCATTAGCTTTTTGGGTGGCAAGGGCTTTAGATGTACGCAAACCCCATTTGTCTGAAAATCCAAGAAAAGTATCAAAGTTTTGATAATTGGGCACAAAATGCAATTTAGATAAAGTGACTTACAGGTTATCAAAATTCAACCTCTGAAATGTATTTGGGATTGGACCAGTCAGGTTGTTGTAGCTAAGGTCCCTGCAAAAGCATTGCCCAATGAACCCAAAAGAAAAGACATAATAGTTGAGATCAGTCATTACAACTGGAAACACTAATCAGTCACTAGGTTCTCCCACCATTTAAGTAGAAATCTTGGCCTGTTGTGTATGTTAAATCACTTCTTCTGAATGTAAATTGGACAGAACAAAACTTGTCTTAAACCATACTTGAAAGGAAAGGTATGCTTTAACCTCAATCAGAAGGTCTAAATGCCAATTTCAGGCATGAAAGCACTGCTTGTTTATGAGAAAAAGCTAAATCTGTCCACATAATGAATTCTCAATCGGGAATTTGATAGGTTATATTAACTAACGTTCTTAGGCTGATGTTTTCAACTTCAGAATATAAAACCAAGTGAACGGTTCAGTAGATATTCAATATGAATTCTTTTCATGTTGGACTAAAGTTGATTGCAGGACAAAAAGCAAAACTACATTCATTTAGTTAATATATAAATAACAAAAGGTTCAAGTCTTGGTGAAGTGAAATAAGTTCATCTAGAATAAACTAGTCCTACAGTAATAAGAATGTTCATAATGCTGTCTTTGTGTATTTAAATAACTGCAAACAAATGGAACAGTGAAGCTATATCACTTGCAAAGCTATATATTTTTGTTGTCTTAACTTAGATTTATGATTGCACTTGCAATGCAATTAACTTTCTAATCAACTTAGAGAATGTGTCAATGACAGAGATCAATAAAACTACACAAATGCCTCCCTGCAAAACAAACTTACAGTGTTTTTAGATTGGCCTTGATGCCCATATATTCTGGGATTGGGCCAAAAATGGAGCAGTTTCTTAATATTCTGCATCATGAGAACAAAATAATTAGCAGAATTTTAAAAAGGGATAATTTCAGAAACCTCCCTTGAGGTTTTTAACAATGTCATTTAGCTCTCTCAAGGTTCTAAAAATTACACATACCTCCCTTGTTCCTTAAATATTTTTATTGAAATTCCCTTGTTTGGGATGCTTATACTTAGAATTACTGTTGAATTTATTTTTCATTTTTTTCCTTCGTATTCCTTTTTTTAAAAAAAAAAAAAAAATTTTGCCAATAAAACTGTATAACTGCACTATTATCTCTAGTTTCTATCGTAACCAAATGTCGAACTAGTGATTTTTCTAATGAGTTAATTTATATGTAGTCCAATGTTTTTACTAATCTTTGTTTTTCTATTTTTTGGTATTAAAATTAACAATAAATAAAAATAAATGCCCTAAAACTACTACTAAATTATGATAATCCCATTACTCGAAAAATTCATAAACTCTATATGAATTATTTCAACATTTTTTTCTATCTTATAAATCTAAATCCATAATAAAATACCATCAAAAGTATCCTATCATAGTGATAAAATTATTATTATATAGTTGTTTATCAAATAGTAGATATGGATATGAAAAATTGATATATTTTATACTAGATAATCTTATAATTGTATAGGAAAATAAATTAAAACTCATTACACAAGGGCATTGTTGGGTATTCATTTAAAAATTTGACCAAATCAATATTATTTTAAGATTCTGTTACTAAAACTATCAAATCAAGAGAGGTAGGTGTAATTTTCCAAACTTTAGGAGAGCTCAGTGAAATTGTCAGAAACCTCAAGGGACGTTTCTAAAATTATCCCTTTTAAAAAAAAATTAGCAGATATCTATTCCAAAGGCACAGCTAGATCCTCCCAACTCACACTGTTCTTATATTTTCCAGGTCTTGCAAATTGGGAAATCTAATACTTGAACCACTCAAGCCGAGTATCCTCCTGAGAACCACAATTTATGTGATCAAGAAGCAGATGTCAGAATCCAATTGAGCATGTTGTAGTAAAAAATCTAGTAAAGTCTAAACAGGAAATTGTCTCACATCTCATATAAATTTGTCAACCGGGAAATTGCAGGAGTAATTGGTCCTTGCATTAACGTGCCTTGCATATGTCTGCGAACAATTGGTTCCGCTTGATGTAAGACAGCATCACCATAGTCCAAAAAGCAAATAAATTTATTCTGAACAGGGAGAAAAGTTGCATCAATGATGCCAAGAAGAACACTCACAGTCTCGTAAGTTTTGTCCAATTGCCAATAAAGTCGGGCATCTTTCCAGAAATTGCATTTCCATCTATCCTACTGCAAACAGCAAAGAAAGCTCACAAATATTTTGAGTCATCCCATTAGGAATTTTATTTTCAATTTAGGAGGAAAAGAAGACTTGAGAGTCCCCAGAAAATCATTTTCTTGTGCTGGGCTCTGAAAGAAAATGAATTCTTATTTTGTTTTTGTTTGTTTCCTGTTACAATTCGGCACACTTAATTGAGTTTTATATCTACTAAAAAAGAAGGAGAGGATATGTAAAAACAATACTGTTCCTTCACATCACAAGTATACTTTACCATCATCCCCACAAGATTTAGGATCCAAATGAAACCTGAAACATTTTTAATTGCTTAAATGTAATGACTTACAAATCTGTCAAATTCGTCAGATTCCCAAATGTCTCCGGTATTGTTCCTGTAAAATTGTTGGCAGAAAGCAGGCTGCAAGAGAAATGTTCATCATCGGTAGACATATCCTTACGACGAAGGGAAAAACAGAACTAATTCAAGTTGAATTTGGTAGAGAATTAATGTTACAACATAGAGTCCATTGATGCAAAAGCAAAGAAATGGTGTCTAAATAAGCAGAAAGGAGAAAAGAATGCCAATCTTGGAAAATTGCATTGTTCCAAGCTTTATAATCAACTGCTGAAGCTGTCTCACTTCTGAAACCTCAGCAGGAGTAGTAGGACTATAGAACCACAACTTGAGAAATAAACGATGCATGAGAACCACCATTAAGTGTTTTACAGTAATAATTAACAACACGATCAGGCTAAATTTATCATGGACGGAGTTACCAAATACAACTTCAACTTGTTCTAATGGGAGATTCTCGTTAACTTAAAAGTGCGTGAGATTGCAATCATTTTGCATGTACGGTAAGATTGCCTAAAATGATCGGATAGTCTTACAGTCTCCTCAATCCGCTTAGCCTTCCAAGATTAGCGGGAAGAGGTCCACCAAGCTGATTATCTTCCAAAATCCTGCAAAAACATAGCCCAGTTGAGTATCCCAACTATTTGAATATGGCGTAGACACTGCTCATCGTCTCCACTTACAGCTCTTCCAAAGTAGAAATATCACCTATTTCGCTAGGAATTGTACCGTTAATCCGGTTTCCCAATAGTGACCTGTAGTAGACTGACTTGTTAGTGTATCCAAGAAGTCTAAAGCAAAATGCAGAACGACCCTGGATTATTTGGAACAAGTGACTTACAGATTAGTGAGAGGAAGCCGAGCAAAACTTAGTGGAATTGATCCACTGATATAGTTACGCGAGAGGTCTCTGAAAAAACAAGAAGCAAAGTAAGTCTGTGGACAGAAACTCAAACAAAAGAGAGCCGGGGTAGTTTCCTTAGATGTTGGTCTAAGTTGTCATATGAATCTTAGATGAAATAATTCTACTTTAAAATGTGGCCGCAATAATTTTGTCCATCTTACTCGTGATCAAGTTTCATATGTTTATTTTCAGTTATCTTCCAATACAAGTGCCATATGATTTTTGCCAGCTGATAATAATCGCAGAAATTTGGGCATCATTCTGTCAATTAGAACTCCATTCAGGGGAGAATGATTTTGGCATGTGAGAATTAAAATGACCACAAATTTAGTCCCTTTACATCTCCTATTTTCAATGGAAAACAATCATATTGAATGCTTCCCTGGGCTGCCATGCTGGTGTAAATTAATAATCAAAGGAACCATTGCCGTACAACATCCATCTGTTGAACTAACAAACTTAACATTCTCAACAGAATTCCTTACTAGCTACAAAGAACTTACATTTCCCGAAGATGACTAAGATTTGCAAATTCTGCAGGCAAAGTCCCAGTCAAATTAAGGCCTTTCAGCTCTCTGAGTCACCCAAAGCAGAAAAAAAAACATGTATGAGAATACAGCAGCAAACAAAAAAAGTCTGCATACCAAGTAGGAATAAGCTCAGAAACATTAGTATGGAGTAGAAAAAATTAACTTTTGACATCTTGAGATGTGGACATCAGAAGGAAAACGTTACTATGTCTATGTCACTGATTCATGAGAGACGTAACCGGGCAAAATCACCCTCCATCCATTTAAACAGCAGATATTTAGTATAGAACGTCTAAACCTCAAGAAACCTGACATTCGCTCAAGAGTCAAGAGTGATAATAGCAAAAAGATTAAGAGCATACATGCTTGTGACATGGCATACAGTGTTGGCACTAAAAGAGCAATTGCAGGTCACATTGCTATAAATGCCATCGCCAAAGGTCCGGTTGAGACCGCTACCCTCACTACAAGAGCTCCGGCTAAGATTCCAGTTTGTGATCTGCAGCTTTGATGATATCGTTTGAAGAACTTGCACTGCAACATGAATTTGCGATCAAAACACAATAATGTGTAATTAATAACATGCATAATTATATTTAAATAATGATTTCAACTATTTTTTTCTTCTCTCTTTTTTTGGAGCATCCTGAAGTCAATTTCTCGATAACAAGTTTTTTTTTTTTGGGAAAAGCTTTGCTTCAATTGAACACCGTAAAGTAACAACTGTAACTCCAGTTGAATAATTTAGTATGTGGGGCATTTTCAGTAAAACACATAAAAGAATAGAAACTGAAGCAAGTTCTTGTAAGAATTGATTCTTTTTTTTTTTTTAGATAAATAATTGTTCTTTTCAGGCAAAATTCCTAGTTAACTTGTCCTTTTCATTTCAAAATTGTGACAATTCTCTATTAGCTTGTCAAAAACATCTTAGATTAGTGGTTATCTTGATCTACTGTATGAACCTAGAATTGTCAAATAAAAACGCCTCCCAAAACTTTCACGGCTAAAATTAACTTTTGACTTGGACACGTCAAAGCCAGCATAACAGTCTTCGCATACTCCATACTCAGATGTCAAGAGGCATGGCAAAGTCCCAATATATGGCCTGACCAAACTCCTCCCAAAGGTTTTGGCCAGTTGCTCATAAGTTCATCTTTGAACCTAATTAAATATTGGACTGACAATTCCAATGCAGAAAATTTGATTATCTGTGTAACTCATGAAACGAGGAAAAAAGTTGCATATATATACACGATTGGTGAAATTAAGATAAACTTAAATCAACCCAAAAATAGAAATTCTGCAAAGAGACCATTCCTGTGAACCAACCAATTTAACCATATCCAATCCTTCCCTTTCATGTAATAAATACTGCATGTGACGGACTGCAGTTTTTTCACTTATAGTAGTGCAATTGCAATTTTGGGTACATGACTTATTCAATGCAACAACCATAAGGGACTTATTCTTTTTTTTTTTTTTTGTCGACGGAGTGGGTGTCCGGGTCAAGTCCGTAAAGATGGCCCGACTAATCCCACTCCGGCCCGGCCCGGCGCCCCAACCAGACCTATCACGTTAGATGCACGGAGAAGCCGATGTTGCTGCGGAGGTTCGACCCCAGGACCTAACGGTCCCGAGGAAGAGGCGCCAACCACCAGCCCATTCACGTGGGGGCATAAGGGACTTATTCAATGCAACAACCATAAGGCTCCCACTCCACCTCTTACAATAGTTGTTGGTGTTCACTTAGCATAAACTGTTGTACAGTTTAATAATATTAGGTGCATGCACACAAATAAAATCTATACTTTTAGGAAATAAAAAGCAAATTTCACACATACAACGAAGTATTGCAAGCGTACGCTATACTGTAAAACAAATAGTAGCATAACAACTTGCGTGCCCCCTTGGTATAATGCAATTTGCTACTGGTCAATATCAACTCTTGGCATCTTTTGTTCATATTTTCATTACCAGTCGTAAGATTAAGCCCCTCAAATGAGTTAGGTTGTCGTGCCAGAATGGGCCGACATCTCAATAATTCATTGAGAGTGGGACAGTATGTGATTTTGGGAATTTCCAAAATCGATCTATCTTTTAGTTGGATTGGTTTTTCCTGAATTTTTGATTCTTTTATCATTGCCTGACCTGTGCAATAAGGAAAAGTTAAAAGGCTACGTTTTGCTATGGGGACCTGTGCAAGTAGTGCACTTGTAACATTTTCTTTTCAAGATAGCCATGTCTGGAAACTCCTCCTCCAAAATAAAAGACACTACAGTCTACAAAGAAGGGTGGGAAAAAAAAATCCCTCGTAAAGACTGCTTTCTTTCTAGTTTCTATCTCTTGCAACCTATGAATGATCCTGGTCGTTAAACCCATAATTGTTTGCCAAACCAACAAAACTTTTGTCAAATAAAATTCTATAAATGTTAAAATTCTCAAAAAAAAAAAAAAAAAAAACCCACAAACATCATGCTTCACTGACCCCGGAAGAACAAATAAGAAGTGAAAAACAAGAGAAAGATTAAGCAAATTAAATGATGTCCAATCATACAGATGCTGCATGTTTGATCGTCAAAGATATAAGTTTGTGGAGTTCCATCTTACCTTCTTCTTCAGGCAATAATTGAGCGAAGGATCTTAAATCATTAGTACAACTGAAGAAGTGCAGAACCAGGAAAAAATAGACGATGCTGACATGTATCTCCTCAGGAAGTGTCCTTCTTGATGTAACCATTGTTGTACTTAAGAACAGAAGGCTCCGTTGATCTATGCAGCACTTTCTCCAGTACAATTGCAGATGTCAAGAAAACAAGCAAACTAAATATTACAACGTATGACTTCTGAAGAAAACAGACGTTGTAATAAAACGAAAAGTAGCAGTAAGAAACAGAAACAGAGTATTTTAGGACAGAACACAGGCACAAGCAAGAAGAGGGCGTGAGATTTTTTGAGAAAGAAAGAAAACGGGCCTTCGCCTGTGGGGCGGGGGGCAGCGGTTAAGAATAAAGGCGCGGAATTGGAAAATTTCTTTAACTAAAGGGATAATTTCGGAAACCTTCCTTGATGTTTCTCTTTGTCACTTAGCATTCCGAGATTTCTAAAATCTCATTTACCTCTCCTCCTGTCACCTTGACAGGATTGGATATCCCTTTCAATGATCACAAATTGATAATATTACCATTGCATTCTTAATAATTAATTAACCAAAAATTCCAAAATAAAAGAGAATTTTTAACCCAAAAAATATTAATAAAATATAGCCAAATGACTATTCAATATTAGTCCATATTTCTCTGTATTCAAATGGTGGTAAAGTAGCAAAGGTAGTGGTTAAGTTAAATTTAGTAACGGCAATCACTTCAATGAATTTTGGTAAGTAATTTACACCTTGAAGAATTTTGCAGGACGGATTTAAGGAAGTCAAGCAATGTTTTTTAGCAAGTATGTTTTAATACATGATGTAATTCAAATTGTATTTTATATTAAAAATTTTTATATGTGGAATTTGCATGTAAAGCCTACTTATAGAAAAAAATTATAAATAAGCTAGCATTAATAAGATTAATCAAAAAATGATCTCATGACCAAATATCAAAACATTACCAAAAAAATTTTCATGTAAAAAGAAAATAGGCAATTTTTGGATATTTTCAAGTTTACTTATACCCTTATTTTAATTTTTATTGTTCATGTAAGTTTCATAAATAGGATAACATAAGGATAGTATTGAAAGGAAAGATTTATCTCTCTTACTTTTCTCCAACAGGGGCTAAAATGTTACAAAAAAAAAAAGTCAATCTAAGAGACGTAAGTGAGATTTTAAAAATTTTAGGGGTACTAGGTGATATTATGAGAAACTCCAAGGACAATTTCTGAAATTATCCCTTAGTTAAAATAATCAAGTGTGTATGTCCCTTCGCCTGCAGCACCGCCAAAAAAAAAAAAAAAAGGTATTTTGTCCCTTTTTGAGAAAAATGGATTATGGGTTTGGAAAGTTCAAATCAGAAGAGCCGAAGATCAAATCAAAATCGAATTCTTTTAATGCAAAATGTATGCAACAATTAAGATGGACGCAGTCTTTATAGAAGAGGTGGTTGGGATGTTGGAAATTAATTAGTAAAGAAAAGACCGGTAATTCCTCTTAGACCAAAAAAAAAAAAAAATTAAAACTCTTACATCAATCTCTACTGAGTCTCAATTCTTTTTTTTTTTTTTTTTGGTAATTCTGATGATAGAAATGATTCCTTATAACTAATAAACTTAATCATTTAGAGAGAAGCGTGTCCATATAGTATCTCAAACATTACAAGGTACCAAAAACTAATTCAATTTTACGGATAAAAACTTTAAAAGTATTCATGTTTTCCCTACAAATTACTAAATGTGCTTTCACTAACCAAGAGAAAATATTCATCTTAGGTTCAATTTTAGAAAAATGTCTTTTTCATTCCTAGTAATTCATAGAGAGTCAATATAAATACATGTGTTTACAAGTAATTTGATTACAATCCCTGATAAAGAAACAAGTATAAGCCTAATGTTTCAAGAAATTTAGTCCACTCGTGAGTTTTTCCATCACATAAATTCACACTTGAAGTTGCATCCTTTTATGTTATTTGTTAAATACATATGTCATAACTTATACCTTACTATGTAAATACTATTATTATGTGCTTCTATTACTAAAAGAACTTTTTCTTACAAATATTAATAGCATTCTATTTATTTTTATAATAGCACTCCATTTTTTTTAATAATAGCACTCTTACTATCATTTGTATTATATAATTTTTATTTATTAGATTATATGATAAAAAAGACAGTTAGAGTGCTATTATTAAAAAAATGGCTATACAAATGATATATATATTTTTTTAATTTGTGCCCCACTAAAGGAGGTAGATGTTATATAACTCACCGAATATAAAGTAGGAATAGGTGTAAAATAGAAACTATCGTGTCTGATCCAAAAAAAAAAAAAAAAGAGTACGACCTAGATACATCGAAAGCAAACTTTTACTCTTCAGATTATAGCAAGAGTTCAACTTTTTCCGTCGTATTTAGAACCTTCTATGTTTAATTGTTTTTAAGTTTTTGTTTGCAGCAAAATAGTACTAATCAAGCTTAACCTTCTTTTGACCATAATCAGGGTCCCTTTTATTTTTTTCCAACTAGAGTTGTAAAATTTTGACATGTTCCTACAATTTGAGTTTGATCTTTCTTTCCTTTTCTTCCAGATGTATTAGTAGTTGGACTTCTTTTTATTGATATGGGAACTATTTTATTTAAGATCCTAACCTAAATTTTGGACTAGAACAGTATGTGAATCCTGGTTTCCACATGTATGCAGAAGAAAACACCTCGTGGGCTTTTTATTTGGCTATATTTCAAACACAAGAAGATTTTTGAAATTTCGCCACCCTTTACCATTAATGTTTAAAAAACAGTAGATTATTCAGAAAACATAAAACGAATAATTAGTTCCAGTTGATTTTGATAGGTTTCCAAGTCATTTTAAAATGCACCTTTTGTTTTCTCTTTTTTCTTTTGAGGAAAATGGACATTTTAGAGGCTCATAAACCCCTTATCAGGCATGTTAAACATATTTATTGCAAAATTTTGAATTGACATATTAATTAGATGTTTTAAACCTGTAATTCTCTTCCCGAAAACGTGGAGAAAAAGGTTGATAAATGCTAGCAAATAGCAAATACAATCGGCAAATAACCTGTGGGAAGGATGCCCTTGGCATTCAAACGCTAAATCTTCTTAGAGAAAAATTATCTCTTCAGAAAATCTTCTTAGTGCAGCACATGCACATACACAAGGGCGGATCTACGGTGGGGGCATGGGCCTCCACTGCTCCCCTTAAATTTTTATAGTACCTATAGAAATTTGATATAATTTCAAGTGTGCCCCCTGAAGTTTTGTGTATCCATTGATTTATATGTTTCTAAAGTTGGTTTTGATTTTATCTATTGCGACAACTACCGGAGAAAGGGCTTTTTCAGTTATAAATATAGTGAAGAATTGATTACGAAATAGAATGGAAGACACTTGAATGAATGATTGTTTAGTTACTTATATTGAAAAAAATATATTTCGTGAAATTCAAAAATGAAAAAATTGTAAACCATTATCAAAATATGAAAATTCATCTTGAGTAATTGTAAATGGTTTAGTTTGCTTTTAAAGTAAAATTATTATTACATAAATAATTTTGAGTTTGCCTTTTTATGTTTTTCATGGAACATATGCATCATTTGTACTTATTGGTGAATATTTTTTCTTAAAAAATTAAAAAAAGAGTAGGTAAAAAATTTTAGAGTTGCTTTTACCCCAATGAGAATTTCTTCTTAGTGCAGCACATGCACGTACAGAATATATATATATATATATATTACAATAGCTGCATGATTTTTCAGAAAATGAACATTATGAAATTGACCGAAAAATAAAACTCAGCTAAGGCTACTAGTTTTTGCACTTCAATTTTTCTTCATTTGAAGCAGGGATGGTAAATGCCACTACTCTGAAAAGTCTAAATTAAATGACTTTCTGCAGCATCCTGTTTAATCTTTATCTTTATGAAAAGAAAGTGCAATTCTATGGTCAAAAAACGTCAGCTTAAAAATGATCACGGGTAAAATAGGAAAGCCGCCACAGAAAATTCCAAACTGGAAAAGCAAAAGGGTCCCGAGATTTGGCTCAGGTCGGTGGAGATGGACCCCAAAGTTACGTGCATGGGTGCATCCAATAATTTGTTTTACTACGTTATATAAAACAAAGCTCCGTTGTCCTTAGCAGATTGCTAAAACAGTTGCTAAACTTAAAAAATAAAATCTGTAAGGAATCCCATTTGACAGACCTCTCAACCAACCGCAAACAACACACATCCATCCAGGATCTAAGCGAAACCCACGGCCCAACTCAATAGGCATACTGACTTTCAGGTCACACCGAGGAGCTTAAGTCCTACGCATACACATCACTTACAATCGATGTGGGATTGAAGGAAAGGGGGAGGGGAAACACCAAGACTATTGCGAAACGGCTCACCAACGACTTTTAACCACTCCTAATTCCTTTTCTCCATTTGACAGACCTCAAATGCTTATTTTTAGGCAGCTTTGTTTTGTAGGTAACAGTTACTGTACACATCAAACTTGCAGCCAGTAGAAATTTGATATGATACAATTTAGAGATATCTGTACAATGTACAAGAATATATGCACCCAGGGAGTAGATTGGCAGATTGTGTAAATAATTTTTATTATTTTCTGAACTTCCAATTTTACATTTAGGAAAAAAAAACTAATTTTTACCCTAATTTATTTAATAACATTTGCCAACATAATCACCTTAAATATTGTGACTTTCAAATTAACTTAATCGTATTGAAGAAAATATTACTGATAACAAAATCTGTATATTCATTAAAAAAAAAAAAAGTCATTTCCAAATTGCACACACACCAATGTGTGCTGACACTAGTGAGAATAGGGTGATTCGTTGTTGTAAATAAGGAAATTGATCTTTGCATTACAAAATTGGATTTAGGTATCTGGAATATAAAATTGTACCCACTTAGTATTTCAAATTAATATTAATTTCTATACTTCCCCTTAAGCCAAATTGAATGTTGCCTCCTTGATCCCTAAAGTTATTCTGTCCACTAACTCTTGGTCTTGGAGTCTATTTTGGAATAGCTTACCCCATGAGGTTAGTTTTAAGGGTTCAATTGATAGAGTAGTACGACTGTTGGGCAGCAATTTTTTTTTTTTTTTTTCATTTTCTTCTTAATTTTAGGAAAACTAAAGAAATGCTTGAATAGAGGGAAAATTGTATGGAAAAATGAGATAAATGAAAATGAATTTTTTCTGTTTTGAAGGAAAAAATTTGAGGGAGAATGGGAAGTTAGTGACAATTATTAAAATTTTTGTATAAGACCTTCAAAATCGCTGCCAACTTTGAAGGATATAAAATACGAGAAAGTGAAGACAAGTGCAAGAAAAATTTTCAACCTTTTGCTAACTAAACATACATACATGAACGAAAAAGTAATTTACTTTCCTTCACTTTCCCACACCTTTTCTTGCAAACAACAGTACCCACCTTTTGGAATCCTTTAACTTATGGATTTTTTTTTTTTTTTTGAATGGCTTGACCAGAATTGCCATGAGTTGCGTGGAAATTTAACACAGTGAAAAATCATCATGAGAACACATTTTAAGTCCAATTGACCAAAATGATTCATCCCAAGTCATTTTGAAAAACCATCTGATTTCTGATTCTCATACTGATTTAACTTCATGAACTTGGTAACAGCTTGCAATTGCTGATCAAACAAACATGTCATGGCATAACATACTCCTTTTTTGGCCTTTGTCACACAGATTGCAAATCCGTCTTATCAAATCCTGCTTCGAATTTTATATATATATGCACTCTTCCTTCATTAAAAAAACAAAAAAAACAAACAAAAAAAAGGGCTGACCGAGAAAGGGGTACGTAAAGCTGTCACAATAATGAAACAGGCAGTCAACGATGAGGTTGGTTTCCATGGCAGCAACCTGGCAAGCTAGCTCATAGTGTCGGCATATCTATATCTATATATATATCTATATATATATATATGTATGTATATATATATGTATGTATATATATATGTATGTATGTATACACGTATAGAAAGTAAACAAGCAAGGAAAAAATAAATCGACCAGGATTCATAGACTCGTTGTTTTGAATGTTTGTTGTACTTAATTGTATTCAGTTTGAGGAAGTCTTAGGTGCCTTTGATAAAATTGAAATCTGAAATTTGAAATTTAAAATCTGAATTCATTAAATTATTAAATATTAAATCTAATACATTTGAGTGCATATCACGTTCAGTGATAAGTTAATAGTTTATCATTTAATTTTAGGAACAAGTTTTGTCTAGGAAATTCAGTGCTATTTAATTAATTCAGATATTTAATTTTGGTTATTAAACAATTTGAATATATTAAGATTTGAATCTATTAAATTTAAGTGCTGAATTGAGTCATCAAACAAACAGAGTCTTATTTCAATAGTTAAAGTTGAGATTTCAAAAATTAAAAATTTGAAATTTAATATTCATATCTCTTTCCCCGTTTCTTAAATTCCATCCTCTTGTATTCCAAAAAAAAAAAAAACCCATCAAGTGAGAGGTCCCTCTCTTCCCCATTTTCTTAAGGAAAAAAAAAAAGTCTCCTATCAAGTTGTCCTCTATCTTAACTAATTTTCGTTATTAATGATTTTCACACAACATCGCTGTAGTTGTGAATTCAAAAAAAAAAAAAAATGCAACTTGTTCTGGAACGCCCCCACAAAAGAATGAATACCACAGGCAAATTTAGTCCAAAGTACAAGGCCATCCATTCATACAGCATGTGAACAAGTCACACCAAAACCAAGTACAACTACGGCTCACGGTTTTGCCCGTACGGCATTTATTGCGTCCCACTTCTCACGGTCAAATCCTTCCTATTGCCTTGAAAAACCAAATTGCTATCAATTTTTTCTTGGAAGAATTCAATTAAGAGCTACGGTCAAGTAAACGGATAAGCCAAATAAGAGGAACTTCTCTTTTGGAGTTTTGACTTTTAAGTTATATCTCTCGTGTAATTTACCAAATTGAATAAGCAACTCACACCTATTCGGACGAAATACGGAAAGATGAAAAGGGTTTCGAGTTGGTTTGTTCTTGTAGTTGGTTTGTTCTTGTATGATCTATCATTTTCATGACTTCTGACGATTTTGTATAAAACGTAGAATTGTCCAAAACGTCTCTATATTTGGTTCCCTCTGCTGCTCTTCTTCCACGAGACTTGTTAACCAAACAGAGCATGCATGCTCCTTGCTTACTTTGCGATCGCGTGTGAAAGTCAGAAGTTTGACCAGTCTGGCTTATTGACCACAGTTTATCAAGAGAAAACTCTGAGCAAACTTGACAAGAATAGACAAAAGAAGAAAAAGGGGTGCTCAATAAAGTCATGGAAGAAGGGAAAAGTATGGGAAGAATTTATCGATAGTATTGAATCTGAGGTCTGAATTTAAATCATGATTAACTATAACTTCTATAAGGGGAGTTGGAGCCTATACTGTAGCAGATGATGAACTAACTTTGTAAGGATTGAAAAATATATTTATCATGTGAGCCAAATATTATATGAAATAAATCAGTTCAGTCCGAATGGTCATAGCTGTACTGTATTTGGTACGGGCAAACAATTCAGCATTGCAGCACTTTCGAGGTCTACGAGTACTAACTCCAAACCCCCATCTACTTCTGAAGTCTATGCTAACAAAGTCCACGCTTAATTTAATGTCCCAATTGCACTGACAAGCTACTAAATTAGTACTACTGATTGTTATTCTAACAAGAGAAATGGTAGTTATCGGGACTAGCTACATAAGATTTTGAATCACCATTTTATTTCTTGATCATGAGCTATCTCTTCTTCGGCATACACCATCAGCCATGAACATGTTCTTCGCTCGGGCAGTTCTGCATGCTTTAGCAGCTGCATTCTCTTGCCTTGCAGGTCTGGCTTCTGGAGCCACTCTTCCTGCTGATGAAGGTACATACATACTTTATTCAGTAAGTTGTCGTAGTACAAGATAAGCAGAACTAAGGGTCATTTTCTGTTTTTGTTTTGTTTGTTTGTTGTAGTGAGAGCTTTGCGGCAAATTGCGGGGACATTGGGAAAGAGGGACTGGAATTTCAGTGTGGATCCATGCAGTGGACGACAGAACTGGGCTACTCCTAATCCCGTCAAAGGATTCGAGAACGCGGTTACTTGTAATTGTTCCTTCGTCAACAACACTGTGTGCCATGTTGTCAGCATGTAAAGTTCATTCATTCTCTCATACCCAATTCATTAATTCTCTGCTGATAAGAAAACGGAGTAATGATACATATTGGCCTTAGTATCTGTTTAAACAGAATAGTTGAGTTGCTTATTACTTCGAAAACTCGCACTTAATTCATTAGACTTGATCAGACAGTAATTAGTGAAAAATTTCTCAACAAATTTGCCTGTGTTACTTTCGGTCGACTAGCTCTCAACAATGACAGAATAAGTTCAGATTTGAACATTAGTTTGTATTGGTTCTGATGTGAAGATGGTTTTGTCTCCGTTGACTTGGCCTAGTCAATTTGGAAGAAATATGTGATGTGACAGTTTATTGGGATGATAGACTGTTATGCGCCACCTGGATACTGAACATTTGATGCTTGATGAATCATATGCTTGTCGAAAAATTTGTACCGCCACCTAGAAAAAAACACCAATGAAGGGTGATTTGAATCCAAGAACTCTAGTTCCAAGGCCTCAACTTTGGCAACTAGGCTAAAGTCTCTAAACCAGTTCATTTAAGCTCTAAAAACACACCCAGAAAAGAAAAAAATACGAACTCAAGAACTAACTCAATGGGTAGAACCATGCCGTGAGGTACTTGATTCCACCGCTTAGAGACTGAACCAAAAAGAATGAAAAACCCTGAACTCCATGTTCAGGAAATCGAGTTCATTTGAACAATTGAAAAAAAAAAAAAAAGGAGAGAGAGAGAGAAGCTTCCTTCCTCCTTAAACCCCTGCATCCAGTCATAGTCATTTAGAATCCGCAAATTCTTCTAACAAATGAAATGTTTTCTCAACTAATTAGCAGTAATATGGACAGTTCTTCATATACTTGTAGAAGTTTCCCACTGAAAGTGTCAAGTTCCCAGAAAAATAGTATAAACATCTCTGTTGTATGTTCTGTTATTTGATTGAGTGCAATTGATGACAATCTTTTCCAAAATGCAGAGTACTCAAAGCTCAAAATCTTCCAGGAACATTGCCGCCAGAATTCGTCAAGCTCCCTTATCTCCGAGAAATGTAACAGCACCTATATCCCTACAAATTAAAATATTAAAAAGAAAACAAAACTATCCAAAAGGTAAAATTTTTATGTATTCACTGATGTGAATTTTGTAGTGATCTAACCCGCAACTACCTTAATGGTACAATACCACTGGAATGGGGTTCCATGCAACTTGTAAACATGTATGTTATGCTTCCCCTCACTTCCTATCCCTTCATGTTTCCTTGTGAATAACGGTTCCCCTCTCCATCACACACCCCCCCCCCCCCCAACTTTTGTGAAGGCTAAAATGTAGGTGAATGTGTTTACTGCAGGTCACTGATTGGAAACCGTATATCAGGGCCATTGCCAAAAGAACTTGGAAATATCAGCACATTGGCAAATTTGTAAGGACTTGTTATTGATCTTTCTCATCCCTTATCATGTATTGCATATTTTCTGTACCGAGTGATCAAAGTTGATTTTTTCAACTTCTGGATGAATTGTGAATAGAACTCTCGAATTCAATCAGTTGTCTGGAACTATTCCTCCAGATCTTGGGAATCTGCGTCACATAGAAAGAATGTAAGACCCTTCAAATAGATCAACTGTTGTTATGCTTTGAGTTCAACAATCAAATTGCTTTATCTTTCTTTTACTTGAATGGACTACACGAACTGATAAATGTTCCCCTTTTTTGGTTGAAATTTTTTAACCATGTCGTTGAAGACTTTTAACCTCAAACAATTTCACTGGCGAGTTGCCTGCAACACTAGCTAATTTGACCACTTTGAAGGACTTGTGAGTTCATCTATCTGAACATTTTATAAGTGGATTTAGAATTTTCTGATAAATTTCCATTCACAATTCTGTGTACTGATTCTGAGAAATTTGTTTGGAGAATGCAGTCGCATTGGTGAGAACAAGTTTGTAGGAAGTATACCAAATTTCATTCAGAACTGGATAAACCTTGAGAAATTGTGAGACCTTCAGCCCTCTTTGGTATTGCAATATTTTTCATGCTAGCTCTTTTCCACCATGTTTTGTTGATTTTTCTGCGACTAAATTCTTGTGATGACAGGGTGATTCAGGCTAGTGGTCTAAGTGGGCCAATACCATCTGGCATTGCTTCCTTGACAAAATTAACTGACCTGTGAGTTCAAGTTTTCACTTGTTCATATGGAGTTCAGTTAGTGTTTAAACAATACAATCTGTTAATGGTTTGTCGTCTTTGAATTAACACAAACAGGAGAATCAGTGATTTGAATGGAAATGACACAACTTTTCCCCCACTTATTGGGGCAACTAATATGAAGACGCTGTGAGTCTTACAGAATTCTGTTGCACTCTCAAGGGAGAACACCCATTATTTTGCTCTGACCTGATGTGGAGTTGTTTTTAATAGGATATTAAGGAGTTGCAATATTGCCGGGCAGCTACCAGAGTTTCTTGGCTCATTTACAAAATTGAAACTCTTGTGAGTAGATTTAGATTATTTCCTCTTGTTAAGTTCAATATGTTGCTGTTGCTATAGTATTTCTGCCACACGATGAGCATGATTAGAAGGCAATTTTTCACATTTGCAAAGATTTGATCTGCATTGAACCCAAGAGTAGAAAACTCTTGACTTGCATTTGTTTGTTGAAAGTTATGTCAAAAAGAACATCAGTTATAGATACATAAAGGAGAAGAGCTGTATTATAGCCTATACCATTCATCTTGAACAGCTAGGCAAATAGATTGTGAATTTCAACCTAATCTATGGAAGAGTTTGTCCTGGCTAAGAAGTAATAGTTGGGAGGTGCTAAACCATATAATTGACCAATTTTGCGAGTTATCTACTGTCTGAACCATCTTTTTTGGGGCGACTTTTGGGCTAATTGAAATGTGATGCCAGCGAAATTGGTAAGCCTCAGATGATAACAGGCAAAATAAGAGCTATTGAAAATAGCAATGAGTAGAATTAGAAATTACTGTTTTCCCTGGATGTTAAGCTTATATCCATAAAGAACTAGTTAACAATGGGCGACAAATGAGTCGTCGTGCCGTAGACATCGTACACCAATACATGCATCTCTAAGTAAAAGGATAGACCCACTTGTGCCCTAACTGATTAACTACCATTCGTGATATAGAATGCTGGCCAACCACAAATTATGTGGGGAAAAACGTTGGTATCTGTTTGAGGCTGCCCCTTACAGAAGAACTATTATCACTAAATTAAAAGGCTATTTTTCCGTACCTCGTATACAACCTACTTATTTATCTCTCTCTTGCAGGGATCTCAGTTTTAATAAACTAAGTGGACCTATTCCAAGCACCTTTTTTGGTCTATCAAAAACGGATAATATGTAAGAATGTTGATCACTGATCCTATATTGATAAATCTTATTACTGAAACTAGTGTGTATCCGAAAAGATGCTCGTACAATGTGGGAAACAAACAAGATTTGCTAATTTTTTAATGCTGATTTTACTAGTTATCTGACTGGCAACATCCTCAGTGGAGCAGTGCCTGATTGGATGCTGAAAGATGGTGACAGTATGTGAGTTCAGTTTCATATATTTGTACAGTACAAGATGCCATCGTTGTTTAATGCATTATGGTTTCAGTTCCTTCTCTGGCACAAGTATGTGTACCATAAGTTTCTACTTTAGTTACCTCACCTTTTACCCAAGAAAAATAAAAGCTTGAGTTTTCTGTTGTTTATCACCTCTCTCTGACCATTCATCAATAAATTGTGTTTTTCCATTATGTACTTCTGTTTCAGTCAATAATCACCATTCTGACTTAGAAATTCTACTTTTATTTCCTCTTGTTTTCCTTCTCGTCCGACATTGTGTCCTAATGTGGCTTCTGATGTTGAAGAAGCTTAATAACTGACAATAGGACTGCTAAGGTTTTCTGATGTCATTCTTTGCTTTTACTTTTGCGACATTTTAACTAGATGAAAAATAACTAGACTGCTTTCTAGACCACAACTCAATGAAATCTAAATGACAAAGACAGATATGCAAACTTTACTTAAAAGGAACAGAAGACAATGTGTAAGATGCATTATTTAACTGCTTTCTTGATCATATATTTGCCATGAGTATGCACAGTTCTTCTACTCAGTCTGTCTTAGAGGTTATAACTGATCATGTCTCAAAGTTTTATTCAGTGACCTTTCATACAACAACTTTACTGGAAGTTCTAAAGCATCCAACTGTCAACCAGGAAACTTGTGAGCTTACATTTAGTTCTCTGAAAACAATATTTCCAATCTCAAGATTTTTGTTCTAGCTAACATTTGAAGTTAATTGTTTATCAGGAACTTGTTTGCAAGCTCTTCAAAAGGCAATACATCGTAAGTTTTCAGTCCAACAATAATGGCACTTCCAACTCTAGAAACAATACAATATTGACATAATCTTCTTCTTAAAAAACGATTCCAATTCTCAACCTGACGCAATACTGGATTGCTGCATTGTTGTTTCAGAGGCATTGTCTCATGCTTAAGGAGCTTCAGATGTCCACGAAGTAAGTTATCACTGATTGACTGCTTCCGGATTTTAAACATTATTCAATTGTGAATCACCTAGAGTATTAAACTCTGTCGAGAAGGCCACTAAATTTAGACCTGATCCATTATGAAAATCAAATTAGCACAATGGCCTCAATTGCAAAATTATATGATACAATTTAACTGTTAAACCTTTTCTATTGTGAAAAAATATTATCACATGTAGACGTAAAGAAATTGACAAAGTAAGGGTGAAATTCTTGGACTCAATTCACTTGGTTTTTGAGTTTATTCCTGAATGATATGTTTCAATCATTTTGACAGTCAAACAAACACTAACTGCATTCAACGGCTGTTAATGATGTGTGAATAGACCTGAGCATCTTAGCTCTAGGAAAACTTGAAGTTTGTAGAATTCCTGAATTTTGATCTCCTTGAAAGAGTATCAATAAATTCAGGATCTAGTGGTAATAGCATTTACACTTGACCAAAAAATTAACTGACTTAGTTAAAGCTTCAGCTTGAGCAAAAGTAGATTCATTATTCTGATCTGATATCTTATTACATATTTATTCGCTCAGGCTATTGTTCCTCCCCCACTTCTTAATTACATTTTCATTTGCAGCATAAACTGCTTTTTCCTTTTCTTGGCCTGATTTAATGCATTTGACAAGTCAAGCTAGCAACTGCAGTACTGCCAAAGTAGAAAGATGATGGAATAAGCATGCATACTAAGTTGCGTTGTAACCCTGATATTCCTTGCCGTATCTATTTTGTTCTTGGTTCCTTTACTTAATCGTTGCATTCATTTATATATCTTGAAACTAGTTTCAAAATATGATAGTACTATTTTTTCTTTCTCTTTTTTTTGGTAGAGTCATACTTTTCGTTTTGGTTGTATGTTTTTCACTTCTTTTTTCTTTTGTCCAAATGATGAAAAGCTTTTGAATTGCTTACACTAGGTTGGTACTCTCTCCATATAAATTGTGGTGGAAGAGAAGTGAAAGTTGATGTTAATACAAGTTACGACGACGATATAGATTCAGGTGGTCCTTCAAAATTCTTCCAGAGTAGGAGTAACTGGGCATTTAGCAGCACTGGTAACTTCTTGGATGATGACCGCCCCAGAGATTCTTATACTTGGACAAACAATGCAAGCATATCTGGGACTAACTCGGGATTATACATGGATGCACGACTTTCCCCCCTTTCACTGACATATTATGGTTTCTGTATGCTCAATGGGAACTACACAGTAAACCTCCATTTTGCTGAAATCATGTTTACTGATGACAGAACTTATAGTAGTCTGGGAAGGCGCATCTTTGATATTTATATTCAGGTATCTATACACCCTATTTTACTTGTTTCGTATAGAAGTTTTCATATTTTCAAAAGAATCAGGAATCTCTGAAGTGGGAAAAGAAAAAGAACAAATGAAAAGCTGGCAGCTTCGCTAGAAGAGTAAAGATTTTGCACTTGTGCAAATTGGTTGGGGTAACTTCTACCTTAGGTATTATGTATTTTTGCTTGCATAATTATTGATGACTTCTGTAATTATTTCAGGAGAAGTTAGTGCTGAAAGATTTCAATATTGAGGACGCGGCTGGTGGAGTTAATAGACCTGTTATTAGAAATTTTACAGCAGTTGTAACTGACAACACATTAGCGATCCGCCTCTTCTGGGCTGGAAAAGGGACAACTGGCATTCCCTATAAGGGAGTTTATGGTCCTCTGATTTCAGCAGTTTCTGTGGATCCTGGTAAGCTTCAAATAATCTAAAGCTTTCATTTTTCGTGCAAGGAGCAATAAATTTTTTTAAGTTGGTGTTAACTTGTTATAGTTTATTTATGGACACCCAATAAAAGCTCCTTTGGAAAGTAATAAATAATGCACTTCCACTAGATGTGTTTTCTTTTCACTAACCATTACTATGCAGAGGCAATTTCATTTGGGCATGAGCATTAGTTTTCATGTGATTCTTCTTCACAGAACAAAATACCTAGAACAATTCTGATGTGCTTTTACGTTGTTTCTGAAAAAATTTGCTAGCCTTCAGAAACCTTTGAAGAACATGGAGCAAAAATTAAACATTGCCAACATTTTACTTTTACCTTCACAAAAGAGATGGATAAGTCACACACTCTCTCTCTCCCTCCATATTCAGATTTTACTCCACCATCAGAACATGGAGATAGCTTTCCTGTTGGTGCTGTAGCTGGAATTGTACTTGCAGTTCTGTTTTCGATCACAATGGTTCTAGTTATTCTTTGGTGGAAAGGCTGTCTGCGGTGCAGGGATTCCATGGAAAATGGTAAATCAACCATTTTTATTCTAAGTACAATAATTTGTGTTTTCTCTTGAGCATGAAACATTTTATTTATGCATAAGGGAGACAAGATCAACTGTAGCCTGGTCTATGTGCTGGTTTCAAGTTCAGGCATATTGATCTTTCTGGATATTCTCAGAATTTATGTATCAACTACGAGATGCTCAATCTGATAAGTTTCTTTGGCAGATTTAAAGGGACTAGACCTACATACTGGATCATTCACTCTAAGACAAATTAAAGCTGCTACAAATAATTTTGATGCAGCTAATAAAATTGGAGAGGGTGGCTTTGGTTCTGTCTACAAGGTGACCCATACCCATGGTTATTTTCCCCAAGATATTAACTTTGTCAAAATTATGCTATAATGGACACATCTAAAATATATGTATATATTTTTTATTCTAACCTGAGATTTCATCTTTACAAAAGGGTCATCTGGCAGACGGCACTATCATTGCTGTGAAGCAGCTTTCTTCCAAATCCAAGCAGGGGAACCGTGAGTTTGTGAATGAAATAGGCATGATTTCAGCTCTGCAACATCCTAACCTTGTGAAGCTCTATGGATGCTGCATTGAGGGAAACCAATTGTTACTTATATACGAGTACATGGAGAATAACAGCCTTGCTCGTGCATTGTTTGGTAAACTAATTTGTAATCCAACTACAAAAATCATGTGCAAGTAAAAATTTCATCTGCACTCAAGATAATGTATTTTTCATTCTTTGGATGCACATGGATACCGACAGGTCCTGAAGAACACAAGTTGGAATTAGATTGGCCAACAAGACACAAGATTTCTGTGGGTATAGCAAGAGGTTTGGCTTATCTCCATGAAGAATCAAGGTTGAAGATTGTCCACAGAGATATCAAGGCCACCAACGTGCTACTTGATAAGTATCTAAACCCCAAAATATCTGACTTTGGTCTGGCCAAGCTCGATGAAGAAGAAAACACCCACATAAGTACCCGTATTGCTGGAACCTTGTGAGTGCATGCACAATGTTTCCTTGTGGAAGTCTCTAGCATAATTCTCTTTCAAAAGGAAGTTCATTATCCCTTTTTTTTTTTGGGTCTGCGCCAACATATGTCCATTTATTGGTAAATGGTGCATTTTAGCTATGAACCATCTTTCATTCTTGAATAGTTTATCAAGTACGTATTGTGACTTATCAATACATACATATCCTGAATCCATATTTATGATTTTTCAGTGGATATATGGCACCTGAATATGCAATGAGGGGCTACTTAACTGACAAAGCAGATGTTTATAGCTTCGGAGTTGTCCTTTTGGAGATTGTCAGTGGAAGGAGTAACAGCAATATTAAACCAAAGCAGGATTGCTTCTATCTTCTTGACTGGGTAATTTCGTTATCTTGTTCTCTTGCGTTTAATCTTCTGGGTTTTATTGTTGCTTTAATTTTGAATACCAACTTATGTTACACATGAAAATAACCAAATCTCATTCAGTGCTAGTAGCTTACAGCCTTACTCCCGATGATTTTTTTTTTATCTGCTGAAATCCTAGTTCCCTGTTTCTTTAGGCTAATCTGCTGAAGGAGGAAGGGAAACTAATGAAACTAGCGGACCCAAGACTCGGATCAAACTTCAACAAGGAAGAGGTTATACTGACAATTCATGTTGCCCTTCTTTGCACCAATGTCTCACCGACCATTAGGCCTAGCATGTCGACCGTGGTTAGCATGCTGGAAGGACGAGTAGTTAATAAAGAGCTACTTTCAGGATTGAGAGTCTCGAGCAACAAGGTTGAGCCCTGGGAGATTTCCGATCAGCATGAAGTACCAAATTCAAATGAGAGCTGTGCCCAGCATGTATCAATGGAAGTCCCGTTTACTGCATCTTCAACATCGACTGGAGATTTATATCCAGTTACCATCGATTCTGATTTTCTGATGAACAGATCGTAAGGAAATTTGTCTGTGCCTTTTATGTTTCAGATCTTTCCATTCTTTCTTGAAATTCCACGTAGTTTGCCAAAAGAACTAGTACTAGTTAAGTGTAAATCCATAGAAATGTGTAGTAGGTTTTTCTTCGTGGATTGCTGCTGTACATAAAACAACTGAGACTTCTACTAATCATAGAGCTCATTTCTGTCAGCCTGGATTTTCTCCAATTTTTTCCCCTTGATCAAGTAGTCCCCATCTCCCGTAGAGCTGCTGGGGAGTCAAAATGTTCATGCTGATCTAGAATAGAGGAAACGAAGGCACAAAGTCGTCGTAATTCTTATCCATCATCATCAACCCAGCCAGAAGCCCAAAGGCAGCATTGACTTTTGCCCAAGCTTTCAAAAGGAGACTTTGAGGACTCAATTCTCAAACTTTGAGATTAAAAAAAAAAAATGTGTGGTCTAGATCGATTCTGTTAAAACTTCTATTTACAAAGACCTCAATATTTCTTCACAACAGCACATTATGAAGAAATTGAATACATCAAATGTCGGTTATAAAAGCCAGGCGAAGATGGTTGGGAACAAGGATGCAATCATAGAAACAGATAAATATAACTGGTACCCAAAATCACATCCGACTAGGATTGATATCTAAATGGTCAAATTACACTTTACCCCCTGTAGTTTAGTATTTTTTTTAACATAACCTCCTCCTATGATCTCAAAAGTTATACATAATCCCCTTATGGTTTGGATTAAAGTATCAAAGTAACAGAAATGATCATTCGTAACAAAGTCACATAAAATGTCAAAAATATCTTTATGTAAAGTTGAAAATTATTTGTTAACCAAGGGGAGTTATGTGTATATTTTGAAAATCATAAAGAGATTATATAATAAATCATTAAACTATAAGGAGATTATATGGTAAAACATAAAATCACATCGGGTTAGTGTGTCATGTATTTATAAGGGTAATTTCAATATTTTTAAAAGTTCCATTACGAACGATCATTTCCGTCACTTTGACACTTTAATCTAAATCACGATGGGTTATGTGAAAAAAAAACACTAAACTACAAGAAAGTGTCATTTGCCCTATCTAAATCCATAACATCATCTGCACAGGTGTGTGAATGAAGAGGTATGAAAGGTACCTCTTTTTTTTTTTGGATAATAGGTATGAAAAGTACTTTGGAATTCTCTAGCAAGATTCTTACGTTGAACAAATTTATTCTTACCCATATGTCATAATCTACTGTCAAACCGAGACAAAATATCACCAGTGGCTGACTTTTCTATTGTCATACAGAAAGGAAATCATTAGGGCAATCAGTGCATGTGTGCATGTGAACCCGGGTGTAAAGCTGGCAATAATTCTTGATTTTTCAACTTGCATTTATTTATTTGATCGGAAACAGTAATGCTATACATCGTCAAACCAAAGCAACTGACTAAAGCCTACGATATTCACCAAGTCGAATATGGCATTTAATTTCAAGTCCTTTCAGCTCATTAATTTGTAGATTAATTTCACCTCATACTTGCCTTTACATATATATTCAGCTTCTGTTTGGCATGTTTTTGACTTGGAATATAGTAGTATTGCTCTGCAACTACCTCTTCTTAATAATACTCAGAAAAATGTTTCTTCGGGGTCGCCTTGGATTTTCAGTTGCTTCAGCTGCTGCAATAATATTCATCTTCTGGCCGGCAAAGCTTGCTTCAGGAGCCACTCTTGTACCAGATGAAGGTATATCCTTGCTATACGAGTATGAACTTGGGTGCAAAGGGCATGCGCTTTCAATTCTTGATCTCTAATTTTGAGTTGCTGTATCATACCAGATGACCAATTTCTGTTTTTGGATGTTGGGTTCTTCTAGTGGACGTTTTGAGGGAGATAGCAAAAACATTAGGGAAGACGGATTGGAATTTCGGAGTAGATCCCTGTAGTGGAGAATCAAACTGGAGAAATGCTACTGCACCAAAAGAGTTTGCGAATGCTGTTACTTGTAATTGTTCCTTTGAAAATAGCACGACCTGTCATGTCGTTAGTATGTAAGTACTCCTTACTCAAGCATGTACAGAGATTAAGAATCCATAAACCTGAACGTCTACATGAGAAGAATATTCTTCTTCTTGGCCCATGTTTTTCTTTACATAGAAGTAGCTCGCACACAAAATAGAAGAAGGCAAAAAAAAGAGAACCATGATTCTGTTTCTACAAGTCATGTATTGCCAAATTTTTTTTAATTTTTCTTCCGGGTCTTTTATCTGAGGTGCAGAGTATTGAAATCACAGAGTCTTCCAGGAGAACTGCCACCAGAATTGGTCAAACTCCCTTACCTCCGAGAGTTGTAAGTGCTCACCTTTCCCTATGAGAAAATGACTAATAAATTAAAGACAAAATGGGTCGAAAATGGAAAAAAAAATCAACCAACTTGACCGTTCCTTTATCTTCAATATTTGCTACTTTGATCCAGTGATGTCACTCGGAACTACCTTTCTGGTAGCATCCCTCCAATATGGGGCACCATGCAGCTTGTTAACATGTAAGTTTTGCTCCTATTTTAATTTTCCCTATATGTTGTTGGAATTGATGCATATCTGGCTATCTGAGAATTCAGCGATAATGTGTAAGTTCGTGGTTTTACCACAGTTCTCTCAACGGTAACCGCATATCAGGAACAATTCCAAAAGAACTTGGAAACATCAGCACCCTTGCAAATCTGTAATGATCCCTTTTGACACTTCTTATTTCTTTAACGAGTATGTTTCAATTCTTTAATCAACTTGTGAATAATTTGTTTCTTGTCACTAAATTTTCTGTAGAACCTTGGACTTCAATCAGTTGTCTGGAACTATACCTCCGGAGCTTGGGAACTTATCCCGCTTACAGAAACTGTAAGCCCTTTGAGTATGCCTTATTGGGATTTCTCTGTTTTCGCTGTCAGATTGATTGATTTCATTTGTGTTTCTCAACTATTAGGGAATGAGAATTCATCAGCATTTTTTCTCTTCTTTTTGCCTTCTATGTTAACTAATTTGGTCGCTTCATTGAAGAACTCTTACCTCGAACAATTGGACCGGAGAGTTGCCTAGAACATTGGCTAACTTGACTGCTTTGAAGATGTTGTGAGTCCTCTTTTTGAATTTCGGTCCAATGGGTTCTGAATGTCCTATTCATTCTTTTCCTGTCTTAAAACTGATTCCTTCAAGTTCTTTCAAAAAACTGTAGCTGGATTGGTGACTGCAATTTCACGGGGAGTATACCTAATTTTATCGAGAACTGGAAAAGTATTGAAAATCTGTAAGACCTTGAACTACTGGCAACAGTCAATATTTTCTTTAACTTCTGGTTTTCCTATAATTAATTTCTGCCGAAATGATTCTTCTTATTGTTACTCAACTAAAGACTATACTAAATAATGGCAGAGTGATCCAGGGTAGCGGTTTAAAAGGGCCAATCCCACCTGGCATTTCTTCCTTAACAAATTTAACTGACTTGTAAGTTTTCTTTATGTCTTGATTTTCATTCTTACAAAGTAAAGTTCATGAATAAACAATACAATCGGCTGATGTTTCTGATCTATCGTTCTCTTTGAAAAATACAAACAGGAGAATCAGTGATTTGAGTGGAAATGACACAACTTTTCCTAACCTTCGCGGTGCAACTAATATGAAGACTCTGTGAGTGTTCTGGCATTGCATTGCACTCTCAAGGAAAATGACTATAAGTGGCATTGACTTGTTTCTCAATTGGTTGTGTAGGGTATTAAGGAGTTGCAATATAGTTGGGCAGTTACCAGACTATCTTGGCTCACTGACAAAATTGAAAGTCTTGTGAGTAGAATTAGATATTTACTTCATTGTTGTTCAAAGTTGAACTTCTGCATGCTTCTCAGGGACTTCTCCCTCACAATATGCACAGCCTTATACTCTTTTGTTAATGCAAAGTTGATCGCTCCTCAGAACTGGCTACTGATGACTGCCCTTTGTTGGGTATAATACTAAACGTTCAGATGCAATTAGTTGCATACTGTTCGTGTTTGTTTTTGAACCTTAAATTTTGATGCATCACAAAGTCAAGATTACGGCATTGTGATAATGTCCAAAAAGAAGTTTCCTTAGATATGTGTAAGGATACCGACTCATATTGTACAGAGTAGCATTATAATCTATTAATTTGATATCCGGATATGCAGTAGGAATGTAGGAACGCAACAATAAGCAATTCAAGGATGATACAATAGCTGTACTCAATGTTAATCAACATTAAAAGAGGGATCAAGTGGATTATTTATTTGATTTCCTTACATTTTGGAAAGACTTTGGCTCTATTATTCAGTAAGCTCAAAATCTCTATTCAAAACTGGTTTTCTGCACCCAGCATAAGGCTTAAATTTTTCAAAAAATGAATGAATTATCCAGTTTTCCTTTTTTTTTTTTAGCATAAGTGGGAGGTCTCGAACTTGGGACATCTCACTTACATTCTTTCCCCCCGTACTACCCAATTGATCTCTCCCCTACTCAGTTATCCAGTTTGTCCGTGTCTAAGATTAGGAAGTGTGCACCTCATTGTTTTACAACCTTGATCCCTGTGTAGGAAACACAAAGTGAGAGATGCAAATGATGCTTGGGTCTAGTTAGAAAAGCTGCTGAGTTGATAAGCGAAACCTCCCCTAAGGTTTTTGAAAATTGCACTGACCTTTCCTTTTGTACTTTCGATGATGACACGAAATAATTTCTGTAAGATAGCATACTTTTAAATTACAATAGCTTCCAGCTCTTTTGTCTTGGTTTTTTTCCATGTAAAAGAATTGGAGGGAAAGGATAAAGCTGATGGTAGGCTGGTGTAATTTAACCAAAACATCGGACTAGACATATATAAAGAGAAGTAGGGAAACAGAATTTATAGGCAACTACAGGTATTTGGATACAAGGACTTGGGCACTTGTATTACTTTGAGAACATCTTTGATGAACAAATGGTGCTATTGACAAAAGAATATGAACAATACCTAATCTATTACTCTTTATGTTTGTCTTGCAGGGACCTTAGTTTTAACAAAATTGATGGACCAATTCCCAGAAGTTTAGATGCCCTATCAAACACAGTTTACATGTAAGGAATTTACCTAGGAATCTTAATAACAGAGCTGAATTTTTTTTTCCCTTTCTGTGACTTCAATGCCACCAATGTTCTCTGCTATTAAGTGAATCAAGTCATCTGCCTTATAGTTCAGTCCCTTGGTTTTTTTCTGTACCTTGGTTTCGGGGAGGCAGTGACAAGAGTTTAGAAGATGTTAGAGGACTCTATACATCGACAACAGTAGAACTTTATGGTAGATTAAATTTTGCTCCTATGTTGTTGTCTTGGAAGATATGACTCAGCGAGGATACTACTCATAAATCCATTTGACGGTTTAAAATGGTTATTGTTAGCTTACTAATCCTTGAATGTTGGCGTTGATAGTTATCTCACAGGGAACAACTTCACAGGAACCATTCCTGGTTGGATGCTCGATACGGGAGAATATGTGTAAGTTCATCCTACATTGACAAATGCTTTAGCTAATTAATCCTTTTCTGGGATCAAAATTTCAGTTCAACGGCACCAAAAAATAAAAAAGATTGACGAAATAACTTAAATTTATATGATGCTGAACTGTTTGCATCTTCTTACTGGAAAAAAATAAAATTACTCTTTAGTGTACATTAGATGTTGTCATTGCTGAGTTTTTTTAGTTTTATCCAGAGACCTTTCCTACAACAATTTTTCTCTAGCAAATTCAGGATCCACGAGATGCCAAGCCGGAAACTTGTGAGATTACATTTGCTTTATCAATAATGTATTCAATGTCTTTTAAGCATTCTGCATTTAAGTGACAAGTGCAATAAATCTGTTTCAGGAACTTGTTTGCAAGCTTTTCAAAGAACAATAAATCGTAAGTTTTCACAATATGTATTTACTAAATACGCATCCTGATTAACTCAATTCTGAAGTTCCACAACCTCCATATGATGCTGATAGTTCCTAACACTCTATCGTTTTTCAGGAGCACCTTTTCATGCTTGCAGAGTTTCCGCTGCCAGCAAAGTAAGCTAATCTTCGTTTCAAATCGTTTGGATCATCTGGATAGGCACTTATGAACCATTTATTTTGTTTAGTATCATCCAGAAGTTCCCACTAGAGCATTAAGAGACATGGTCCTAATATAACATACTTTACCAAATTTAATTGAGAATCAATTGCTACCTTCCATGTCACTAGTTCTCGAAAAGTAAACATAGAAGTGAAACAGTGGATAGTCTCTTACATGATTGTAGAGTCATTGTGAGCTGGGAGTAAAAGTAAGCTACTATTGTGGCTTAAATGGTTGTCCAAGAAACTACAAGTGTATTCAATGAACCAAGAAGTAGTTGCTTCTCTTAGGCTTCCGTCGTGCTCTTTCATGCCTCTGCTATATTTCTATTTGATTTTCTTGTTATTTTGGTTGCTGTCTCCAGACTGGTCCTCTTTACATATAAATTGTGGTGGAAAGGGAGTAAAAATTGGTGACACAAACTACGATGATGATACACAACCTGGAGGGCCATCAAAGTTGTACCAGAGTGGAACAAATTGGGCATTCAGTACCACTGGTCACTTTGCCGATGATAATCACAATGTGGACTCGTATATTAATAGTAGTGATTCTGGAATTTTTGGGAATGAAATGCAATTATACTCGGATGCTCGACTATCTCCTCTTTCATTGACGTATTATGGGTTCTGTCTGGTAAATGGAAACTACACAGTGAAACTTCACTTTGCTGAAATTATGTTTACTGATGACAGAACATATAGCAGCCTTGGAAGGCGCGTATTTGATATATACATGCAGGTATTCATTGGCTTCATGGTACTGTCTGCAATGAAGTTTCAAATTTTCAAGAGAAAGTAACTGAAGCAGAGATGATGAAATCATCAGCAACATCTAGTTATTTCATGCAAATTTGAGTACGCATATTTATTGGGAATTGGTTGATATTTTTCTAGGGAAAATTGATCCAGAAAGATTTCAATATTGAGAATGCAGCAGGTGGAGTCAATAAGCCTGTAGTTCTAAATTTTACTGCTGTAGTAACTGACAGCACTTTAGAGATTCGCTTCTACTGGGCTGGAAAAGGAACCACGGATATTCCCCAAACAGGAGTGTATGGTCCTCTGATTTCTGGAATTTCTGTGGATCCTGGTAAGCTTCAAAATTGCTAAAGCTTCTAGATTGAAAATTCAAAAATCGCAAATGAATCTTTATTTCTTTTCACTGAGTAACGAGTGTTTCATAAATGTTGTTTCTGAACTTTCAACATGCATTAATATATCGTGGAGAAGAATAGAATAAGTTATCATTTCATCCAAACAAACTGATTTGAAAATGTCACCTCCCCTAATACTTGGCACAATGTTTAACCTCCTCATTTCAACTTCTTATTCTTCATTTCATTCTTCTTTTCCCCATTCAGATTTTCCGGTACCTTCAGAACATGGCTTATCAGTAGGCGCCATAGTTGGGATTGTACTCGCAGTTTTGGTTATCATATCTGTGGCTCTAGCCATTCTTTGGTGGAAATTTGGTCCGCAACTCCGTCAAACAATGCAGCTAGGTAACTTAATTTCTTGTTCAAGCAGAATATTGGACGTGCAATCTCAAAACTGGATAACATGTAACCCTTTGGTAAAAATTTCTGGCATTAGCATCTTGGTCCTTGTGTGAAGAATAGCTATTTTAGCAGATAAGTTACTTCACGAGTCCGTGAATTTTTTCCAGCAGTTCCACTTGAACTTTGAATTTCTTCATTTCGGTCCTTTGAAAAACTTCCATGCAGTCACTAGATATACCACGAGCTTTTGAATGCTAGAAGATTATAGTGACCGGCAGTTAAAATAAAATTTGTGTGCCAAATTTCAAATGTGCAGAGAATTTCCTCTAACTCGTGTTAGCTTTTTTGGCAGATTTTAGAAGTCTAGACCTGCAAACAGGATCTTTCGCCCTGAGACAAATCAAGTACGCAACAAACAATTTTGCTTCTGCCAATATAATTGGAAGAGGTGGCTTTGGTTCTGTCTACAAGGTAACTCAAACCATGGCATACTTCCCAAATTCTTCATGTAGAGAAACCCGTGCTCAAGTGCATTACGGACATCTGACATTACATTTGTTATGACATCGCATCTTAATTGAAGGGAATTCTGCCTGACGGCACCGTCATTGCAGTAAAACAGCTTTCTTCCAAATCAAACCAAGGAAACCGCGAATTTTTGAATGAAATAGGCATGATTTCTGCTCTACAACACCCTAATCTCATAAAGCTCTATGGATGCTGCATTGAGGGAAACCAACTGTTGGTTGTATACGAGTACATGGAAAATAACAGCCTCGCTCGTGCATTGTTTGGTAAAGTAGCTTGTTTGTTTGTAGGTGCTTTTGTTATCATACCTTCAAAACCAAATATACGCATGTAAATGCAAGTAACATGATTTTTTAATAATCCTCACACGCCTGATAATTTTCAGGTCCTGAAGAGCAACAGTTGGAATTAAATTGGCCAACAAGGCGCAAGATCTGCCTTGGTATAGCAAGAGGTTTGGCTTTTCTGCATGAAGAATCGAGATTGAAGATTGTCCATAGAGACATCAAAGCCACCAATGTGCTAATTGATAAGGAGCTAAATCCCAAGATATCTGACTTTGGCCTGGCGAGACTTCATGAAGAAGATGACACCCATATAAGTACTCGTGTTGCTGGAACCTTGTGAGTGCAAGCAGGACATTCTCTTGTTGGGAGGGGGGGAGAGGTTTAGAATGGTTGGAGTTCCATTGGAGGCCCAGATAGATATGAATCTGTTTACCATTTGATTTTTTTATTTTTTTTTTGGGAGACCATGGTCTTGATTTGAGTTGCTGATGTTGAATTGGTTATTTTTCAGTGGATATATGGCACCTGAATATGCAATGAGAGGCTACTTAACTGACAAAGCGGATGTCTATAGCTTCGGAGTTGTTCTTCTGGAAATTGTCAGCGGAAAGAGCAACACTGGTTTCAAACCAGAGGAATGCTTCAATCTTCTTGGCTTGGTAACTTCATTTCTTTCCCTCATGATTAACCTGTTGCTTAAAATTACTTGGTTTAAGAATTCTTCAGCTTTGTGCATTTAGCCAATAGTAGCTCAGAATTCCATTCTTGAAAAACTCTAGTGCCTTTTGTTGGTTTACTCGAGTATGTAGTGTACAACAAAAGTTAGAACTGAAAACTCCTCCTCAAGAACATCTGAAATGAATATGCTTTGATGCCTTTGTGTGCTATTTTGACGCATCAGAAAAATTAAGCTATTCAGACAGCTCTCTCATGTCTTATCATATAAACTTGCAAAGGCATGGCAATTTCCTCTTCAAATCAAAGGCAATACTTTTGTGCTCATTTTCTAGCATGTTCATTCTTTCGTGTAGGCTCATCTCTTGAAGGAGGAAATGAAGCTGATGGAGCTAGTTGATTCCAGATTGGGAACAGACATCAACGACCGTGAGATTATAGTGACAATTGAAATAGCCCTGCTTTGCACCAGCGTCTCACCGGCTGCTAGGCCTAGTATGTCGACAGTGGTGAGCATGATGGAGGGGAGGGTAAAGGATCAAAAGTTGATTCCAGACTCGAGTGTTTTGGGTGCAAAGGTGAAGGAAATCAGTGATGAGCACTACCTACTAACAACCTTCAATGAGAGCCAGCTGCAGAGCACGTCAAGTGACCGGCCACTTACTGCATCTCCAGCATCTGCGCCATTTACTGCGTCTTTAACATCTGCTTCTGATTTATACCCGATCAATCCAAAGAGTAATTTTCTGGACAACAGGTTATAAACTTACACGAGGAAATTGTCGTCTCTGACTATCGAAACATCTTGTTATTCTTTATATTGCTTCCTATTCTTGTGGAAATATTATCCGTAGAGTTTGCAGTAGTGCATATGTTTAGCGGGAACAGTTAGTTGCAGATTTTGTAATATTGCATATAATTGTCTTTAATTCTAGATTTTACATTGGCAGTTCATCAATTAGTAAAATTGTAGTTTGTATCCATTACTGAAAGCTAGAATTTTGTACTATCAACTATCAAAATTCTCCTTTATCCCACAAACCTGACAAAAGGTGTGGGATAAAGAAGTTTATGCTGAATGGTTTATTCTTAATGTAGTTATAGCCACATTCAAAGGAAAATGGATTAGAATCTGATTCCGTTTTTAGGCAGGACGAGAGGCCAAGCCTGGTGTTGACAAGATTTATTCCAAATCTGTTATGATTCTGGAAATAAATATCAAATTTTGGGATACCTCGCTCTTATGGCAATGATATGAATTTCTACCCCTTGACACTGAAATTTTCTGCAAGAGCATGGGCGCATGTATTTATTTACCACTTTACATATAAAAAAGCACGGAATTATCTTCTTTAAGCTACTTCTATAGATGACGTCTCTCAGTCTCTATCTTTCTGCTTTATATCTTTCCTTTTCTTTATATATATGTATAAATATATGCTGCACAATGCCACAATCTCGATCCTTACATTCAACTACTGAATCCATGTGTCAGCAAAAAATTGGAAACAGGAGCAAAAAAGGGAAGTGAACTTTGTTTCCTTTCTTCTTAATTGAATACGTTATCATCCTATGCTGAGAAGGAAAATGAATAACAAGTACTTCAAATGAAAGATTTTCTCTTTATTTGGCAATGAAGACTTTATGTGTTGAACAATTAGTTGCAAACGGCATAGACACATAAATACTTGCAAACACACATATATAGCAGGCGAGACAAAATTTTCTGAGTTTGGTTTCCTCTATAGCATAATGTTGCTTATCTATTTTCTTCTCTTTCTTGCTTTTCATGTCCTCGAAGCCCATGCAGCAAACTGCAACTTTTTCAGTGATGGATGTTGGGTTTTTGATTCATCCTACCCACTCTACGATTCATCTGCATGTCCCTTCATACAGCGTGAGTTTGACTGCCAGAGAAATGGCCGGCCGGACCAGAAGTACCTCAGTTACCGGTGGCAACCTCAGGGCTGCCGGTTGGCAAGGTATACATATTCACTATTGTTATGTGTCCAATTGCTATCTTCATATATGCTTTTGCGTGTTTACCTAATCAATTGGATAATTAAGACTTCTTCATAACATCATGTGATTAATTTTTTTTTTCTCCCAAACAAAACCCTTTTGTTTATTTAGTACATAATCATACATTCGTATTTGAAATTTCTAACCGAATACACAAGATAACCACGGTGGAATGGAACATGTTTGTTCAAGTGCAGATTCGATGGCGGTGATTTCTTGCAGAAATTTAGGGGGAAAAGTATCATGATCGTAGGCGATTCTTTATCCCGAGATTTGTATCAATCAATTCTATGTTTGCTGTACTCATCAGTGCCCGGGATAAAGTATAATCGAACCAGAGTTGGCTCCATTTCCACCGTCACATTTTTGGTATAGTTAATCCGTCATATATTACAATTTTGGTTCCAAAAAAATAAATAAACTTCTAAACTTCCCTGGATGCTAATTTTTTTTGTAATGACATTATTAGGACTTTGGAGTAAAAGTGAAGTACGATTTGAATCCATTTCTGGTGGATTTAATAGCCACAGAGAATGGTACGTTGTTGATACTAGACTCAGTGGCTGAGAAAGCAAATCTATGGAGACAGAATGAAGTGCTCCTCTTCAACACCTACCAATGGTGGTATTACAGGGGAACCAAACAACCGTTAGTAGTCTGATTCTCTACCATCTCAATTGCACCTCTTTGATCACTCCATCTCTGAGAAGCTTTATGCATCTTAACTGGGTGAATTTTATAATTTCATTTTTAGGTGGCAATTTGTTAAAGTGGGAGACAAGATATTGAAAGACATCGACCGAAATATTGCCCTCAAGAGGGCACTTGGTACATGGGGTCAGTGGGTAGACAGCGACATGGATCCTGCTAAGACCAGGCTGTTCTTTCAACTGGTTTCTCCATCACATTACGAGTGAGCACCTTACTATATTTATAGTCTAAATCCACAGCCTTAATACATTAATGACCTCTAGTATGAGCATTGATAACTTGTATCGTAAGTATTAAAAGTTGCGTTGTATGCGCATTTAAGATGGAGGGGTGCGGATTTAGTCCCTCCCCTTTTTTTTTAATTCAGGATTGGACGCGATTTCAACTAGACCATGTTGCTGGTGGCTATTCATATTAGGCCATATTAATCTGTATTTGCGATTATGTTACAAAAATTCTACTTTTGAGAATGTTTTTTGTGGGCTTATTTTGGCAACAAACAGTGGCAGGGATTGGAACCAACCCGAAGCGAGGAACTGTGCAGACCAAACGGAGCCAGTGCTAGGCTCTGTATATCCAGGAAGGTTGCCGCCAGCTTTAGGGTTGCAGAAGGAGGCATTGAGCTTAATCAAGAAGCCCGTGACATTGTTGGATATAACACATCTTTCGCAGTTTCGCAAAGATGGGCATCCTTCCATTTATGGGCAGGATGGAAGGAGTGGAATGGATTGCTTGCATTGGTGCGTAGGGGGTGTTCCTGATATTTGGAATGAAATCTTGTACAATCTTCTGTTCATCCCATGATTAGTTAATTCATTCGGGAAAAAAAATTACATCAAATTCTAAATGATATAAAATTCGGGCCATGAACCATTGAGAGAATCTGGAGCAGCGACCATATTTTATTGTCAAAACCATCAATTATGCAACTAATTATGAGCGTTAAATAGAAATAAACCAATTAATTTGTGTCAAATAAATGCTATGAGTGGATTTCTCAAAATACTAGTTGGGATATCATATCAGAATGGTTTTTCAAATTCCAAAAGTCTTTCCTTGCCAAAATGATTCGTACGTGTATATTTGGTTGAGTTGTTGTATGCAGGTTCAGCGATAGAAATAAGTTTTATGCAAATGCTGCAACTAGCAAATTAATTGGTAAGTAGTAATTGATTGATTTGGTTGCTCAGTACGAGCATTTTTTAGCAAAAAGGTGCATATATGAATTTAGTGAAAAAGTAAAATATTTTGTTTTAGATGTGACGAATAAAATTTACCATTGGTAAATATATGAAGGACAATTGGTGTAATTTTCTATTGTGAATAATTGAAAGTTCATTGAATATACAGTGTTGGTCGAGTTTAGCTTGACTAATCAAATTCGAACGAACTGTCACCAACTTAAACTTGATTTGAGTGCCAACTAATTTAGTTCACCTTTCAATCCTAATTGAGCATAAAGATTGTGAGTTTTAATGAGCTAAACTCAGGTCATTTGACTCGAACCAAACTTGAAAGTTCATCGACTATAAAGTGTTATTCAAGTTTAATTTGGTTAGCTAGTGAATCAAGTTCGAACAATTTCTTATTAAACTGAATTCAATTCGAGTATCATATAGTTTGATTTATGTTTCAGTCCTAATTTAGTATAAAGATTGTGAGTTTTAAAGAGCTAAGCTCCGATCAAACATCTAAAAACTCAAATAGACGGAGCTCGTGTTGGACAAAGCTTGGCTTAAAAAGCCCAATAAACATTCCCAGATATATTTTCCTAACTAATTAAATACTACAACTTCATCACAAATATATTCTTCTTATTTGGTAGTGAACTATTCATCTGTTGAACAGTTAGGTTCCGTTTGATAAAACTGAATCTGAATTCTAAAATCTGAATACTGAAACAATTAATTTGCTGAATTTTAAGCACTGAAAAGAAATATATGAATGTCTGAATTTTAATGCTAAACCTATTTATACTGTTTGATGCTTAATAAGTTAAATTTGACAATTTTGCCCTTATATCTTTTCATCCAAAAAAGAAATAGAACCTATGATTTAATTAGCTAAAAATGTTAGGTATGAAAATGACAATATTTATTTTTAAATCAAATTAATATAAAAGATGAATTATATTATACGAGGAGTATGGAGAAGAAGTGAAAGTCATTCAAAAGGGAGAAATGAGAAATAGAAAATCATTAGATAGAGAATATTAAGTTGTTTAATTATACAAGAATTTTGAATATAATTAATAAACAATGATAGATTTGGTAGATAAGATAAGGTAGTTGAAGTAATTCTATTGATTCTTATCAGAATTAAGCATTCAGTTAGGATTCTTGTGCTGAAAAAAATACACACAAGTTCAGCACTACTTAACAAGTTCAGCAAATGGATTTTCATTTATCAAACACTCAAAACATTTGAATGTCTGAAAAAGTTCAGATTCAGCACTTTTTTATATTATCAAACAAACCCTTAATCGCAAATGCCGTATCCACATACGCAAGTTAAGTTGGTTCCGTCTCAAGGGTGATGCTGCTCATTTCCTTTCTTCCATTTTTTCTTGAGCATCACTTTTTCGCAGGCCACGCACCAAACTGCAGTTTGTTCCATCGAAGTCCGGAAAAAATGGAACGAATTCTTGTGTTGTGTGTAGCGGGTTCCTGGTAATTGGAATGAAATCGTGCACAATTTTCTTTTTAGCCCCGAATTTCGTTCGGATATTCATTTGCTCCGCATTTTGTTTTGATTTTTCAGTTATTTTTTATCTTGGATATATATGATACTCCCCCTCCCACGTCCATTAATATAGTAACTGCCTATGATAGATACAACAATGTACTCTTTAATAAATTAGAGCATCAATTATCATATCCAGGTGATCAAATAAATGAACAGATACACCCTTTTAATTTCTTCTCTAAATTGCCTCAAAACCCATAACATTACAGACATAAATATAGATTGCTAGAAAAGTGTCGAGGCTGCATTAAATAATAACCTTTATTTTGTTTGGAAAGTATTTAATATCTTTGACACAAGTCTCCTAACATAAGAAATGTAAAACAATTAAAAACCCAAAAGAAAATAAAACAAACAAATCCACGTTATCCACGACTAGAGATATAGAAACAAAAGCCAATATAGATAGGAGACAGAGAGGGATTAATTGTAGTTTCAACCATCATGAAAGTTGTAATTTTGTATCTCCTCCTCCATCTTCTTCACATATGCCAAGTCACAAGTGCAGAAAACTGCAACTTCTTCAATGGAAGTTGGGTGTTTGATTCATCATACCCACACTACAACTCAACTACATGTCCCTTTATAGAGCATGTATTCAACTGCCAAAGAAATGGCCGGCCCGATGAGATGTACCTCAAATACCGGTGGCAACCGCAAGACTGTCAATTACAAAGGTACGAGTTTTCTCACTTCTGGGCACCATCAATTCATTCATCAGAGCGTATTGGTTCCTAACACTTTTGGATGATTGGAATGATTTTAACATTGCAATGCATGCATGATCGCATATGAAAGTACAATTGTAGTATTACTCATTGACACTTGTATCCGTATAATGAGTTCTCATTGCAAGAACATGGAATTGATAGAATATTTCGATTGTTCTTACAATGTTTAATTAGCAACAATGTAGATCCTGATTCTAATACTACCGGCAATAAAGCCAAAATGGCACCTAAAAAGAAAACTTTTTTGGGTCGCGGCTACATGGACAACTAAGAAATTTAATCTCAAGCGAGGGAATTTGTTGTATAGAGTTTTTGATTTTGGAAGCTGAATTAGTGCATCCAGAAACCATATTACTGGTTCTTGAAAAAATGAGGTAGTATCAGAAGCTGTTGCATCTGTGATCTAACTGACAAGTTAGTATTGGAAGTGTGCTTGAATGTTCCTTTTCCTCCCCTTTTCAATTGGGATTTGCTGATGTCTTTTGAGTAACTAAGAATATGATTTTTCCGTAAAATTTTGAGCTAAAAGACCAGAATGTTCTTAGGGAAAAAAAATCAAATTTTCGTTCTTTAACGTTGGGGTGATTGAGGAAACCTACTCCGAAAAAAGACAATTCTATTCATGGGGAGTAAATACTGCCACACCCAAGCACAGTAAGATTTGTTTGTTAAGGAATTCAACCCTTAGACGACATGTAGCAAATTGTTCCACTGTGATTAATTTATTTAACTCGTGTCCTTCCCATTGTCTGATTTTCTGGGCAACTTGTTAGGAATGATATCTTAATTCTAATCAGCAATCTTCTCAACCAAAGAATGCATTTTTTTTTTTTTGGAAATTTTCAACCGGAAAAATATTTTAGTCGTGGTCTAAAATGTGAAATTAATTTGATGCATTGCAGATTCTGTGGCTATGACTTCTTGCGAAGATTCAAAGGGAAGAGCATCATGTTTGTGGGTGATTCTTTATCACGGAATCAATACCAGTCGTTATTATGCTTGTTGTACACATCAATGCCCGGAATCAAGTACAAAGAGATGAGATCAGGCGACATCTCCGTAGTACATTTCTTGGTAAGTAAGCTTATCCTGTAGCACAACTTGAGCTCAGATGACTCGTTTATTTGTTGAATTAAATTATGGATACAGAAATCAAACTCAGCACAAATTTTGGAAAAAAAAAAGAAATGGGAAAAAATTCCAAGTCTTTAAAATGATCAAGATAAGTCTATGAAATTAATTGTTCAACATTGCGTTAAACTCCAATTGATTATGTTCTTCAAAGAAACGTTCAGAGCAATGTTATTAAAATCGCGAATCGAATCATAGGATCGTACAATTTGAAATTTTCTTTTCCCATTCTCGCAAATCCTCCTTTCTACCATCTGCTAAATTTCGGAACGAAGAACTTCTTCTGCCCATCAATTATCTTAACCTTTGCAGGATTATGAAGTTCAAGTAAAGCTTGATAGAAATCTGTTTTTGGTGGATGTGGCACGAGACAAGGACAAGATTGGTAGGGTATTAGTATTAGACTCAGTTGCCGGGAAAGCCCGTCATTGGCTGGTAAATGACGTGCTCGTCTTCAACACATTTGCTTGGTGGGGAAGAAGAGGATCTATGCAACCGTTAGTAGTGAAATCCCGTCGATCTGTTAAATCTACGCATAACGCTTCTTAGCTTGAGCAAAATTAAATATTGTTTTCAACATTAATTGAACAGATTTTGATGTGTAATCGCAGATGGGATTTCATTAAACTCGGAGATAAGATAATGAAAGACATGGACCGGCTAGCTGCTTTGGAGACGGGACTCACGACATGGGCTAGATGGGTGGATGCAGCTGTTAATCCTAATAAAACAAGGGTTTTCTTTCAAACCACCTCTCCAGCGCATTACAAGTGAGTTTCCTAAAAGAAATCACTATATCTTTCTTTCTTTTTTTTTTGGGTAAGATGATCAATGTATAATATATCCACAACACATCACACGTCAAATTTTATTCTTGGTGTCAAATTTATACCATAAACGAATGGGGTTTTTTTTGTTAATCTGAATTACAAGTTTGATTATAGTTAGACTATCCCCGTCCTTGGTCTCATTTCTATCTTGTAATCATCCGTCAAAGCAGTGGCAGCGAATGGGATGAACCTCACACCAGAAACTGCGGTAGGGAGACGAAACCGGTCCTTGGTTCGATATACCATGGAAATTTGCCGTGGGGTTTAGGTATACAGAAGAAAATATTAAGCAAGATCAAGAACCCTGCCTTCAAATTATTTGATATAACACACCTCTCGCAATTTCGCAAAGATGCACATCCATCTGCTTATGGCGAGTTTGGAAGAACTGGAATGGACTGCTTGCATTGGTGTGTAGCCGGAGTCACTGATACCTGGAATGAGATTCTGTACAATATTTTTCTCTAGAATGATTCATGTTATAGCAAGACAACTAATTGCCTTTAAATTTTGGACCTAATAAACTTATTTGTCTAGAATGATTCAATCAGTTGTTTGACAGGTGGCTGAATGATACCCAAAATTTGAAGTCATCTTTAATTAGCTACAGATAATCCTTCCCCGGTCCTCATTCGTAGTTGAATTCATTACTGTGATGAGGACATTAGGAAATTTAGTTAGAGTTGTTATGTCTAACATTAACTAGAAAACATGTCATATGATTGCATGCATCGAAATCTGGCAAACTGATCAATAATGTAGTTTTTAGAGAGTAAGTAATGCACCTAATGTTGATTGGGTGTATTTTGCACCTAATGTCTTGAATTAAAAAAAGTTGGTTTCTAAAATTTATCATCAAACACCTTTTTGAAGCTCGAAGAATATTCTGCTTAAATTCAAACGGTGAATGCATATACAGGAAACAGGCTTTTATGATCATGTCGGAATATCTTGCCGGCCTTAAGTCATCTGCTCGATGGTTGCCGAGAACCCAATGAATTTGCTGATATTATTTGTTTGGGAAGGATTTTCTTTGTATTCGTATTAATCTAATTAAGTAACCAGATTTTCAACGATCCCTAGAGTAGAACGAGAATGAATATCTAATGGTTTTGGTAACAAAAATAAATAAATATTCGATATTCATGTATCAGAGAAACAAGAAAGGATGTACGCCAGATTGTTGTTTTTCTTTACTTTTTGGGAGGATAATCTTAGTCCTTGGTAGACATAAATTGAGTCAAAATTCTAACATTTATTAATCAAATACGAAAACAGAGTCGGTGACTCTGTTTGGATCCCTCTGTTTTTCAAAAATTAGTTTTTCAAATACTTTTTAAAAAGTACTCTAAAAAGTAGTCTAAATTTTTTTTAATGTTTAAAAAATATCCCAATATATATTTTAAAAACTCTACTACTCTTGAATATTCCAAAATATTTTTTAAAAATATCCCAAAATATACTCTAAGAACTCTGCTACAGTAACATTTTTCAAAAATACCCCCAAAAACAGCTAATTTTTCTGAGCATTTGCTCTTAGGATGGCCGATGATTAGATGCCTAATAATGAAGAATTTTTCTAATGTGTACCTAATTATGCATTCATTGTCACACTTAAATTACGCATAACTTACTATATTAACACATGCAATCATAATTAATGCACTCTCCTATATTTAGACTTTTTTTTGAATTAATTATACTTTTCTAAAAAAAAAAAAATCTAATTACTAATAGTAGTATTCACTAGACATTCGTTAGTCAAACTGAACGAAAGACCAATCACTTCACCGAAAATGTTCATCTGGGTTCTCTTTCTATTGCTCAAATTATGTACAATTAGTTTTGATTAGTTTACGTAAAACAAAAAATGGCTACTAGTAAGTTCAAGAAATACGTGATAGAATCCTTTTCCCCCAAAAAAAAAAAAAAAAAAAGTGATAGAACTTCATTCTATATCCTTTTCCTTTAATAGTTCTTTTTTTGGGGTGTTTGCTTTCATACTAAATACTTGGATGTTACATCCGCTGCAATCATTAACAGTTTAGTAGTAACAGCAGAAATTGGCATCAAGTAATTGACGTTTGACATGCTTCCAAGAACTACCACTATCTGATCTGCCGCTTCCGACTGTCTATTTGCTAACAATAGCTTCCTTAGTCTTTTACCTGTGTACCTACCTGCATGGGAGAGAGAGGGAGTTAGTCATGCATTTTATTATTTTTATGCAATCAAATTTTTTTGAATTATCCTCATCAACAAAGACCAAAAAAAAAAAAAGAGAGAATATAATACGAGTTAAAACAATAAATTTGATTTTAACCTGGTTTTAGCTACCATATTGTGATTTTAACCTGGTTTGTCAAAACAATGAATGGCATAAAAAAAAAAGTTCAAATGCTTCAATTAACAAATCTGTTGCCTACGTAGGATTTATCATTGTCCGCTGTTGATTAACATAGTAATTAACTGGCTTCCTAAAATGCCTCCAAGAAACTGAAGAATCCAGGTGGACCCTTAATATGATTCCCACCTCCCTCTAATCTCAGCCCCATCCCCTCCCGCGGTATTTGTTGCCAACCAGGTATATATATATATACGTGAGGAAAATGGATAACATGAAAACCAGAAGGAAAGGAAAGAGGCTCGATCGAGGCCATTCCTTAAACGTTTCTCTCTTGACCAACCGCCAAGAATTCTTGCCTTTTCTCCCCCTCAGAGAGAGTAATTAAATTGTGGGTTCGCTCCATTCTTTAGCATGTTTTTCATCGTTTCTCTTCTTTTTCTTCCTCATCTTCTCCGAGCAAATGCAGAAAACTGCGACTTCTTCCAAGGAAGTTGGGTTTTCGATGAATCGTATCCTATGTACAACTCCTCCATTTGTCCCTTCATAGAGAAAGAATTCAACTGCCTGAACAATGGCCGGCCGGACCACCTCTACCTCAAATACCGGTGGCAACCTCAAGGCTGCGATTTAGCAAAGTATGTATCTTGTCCTTTACTGTGATTGGCTCATCCAATTTGTCCGCATTAACCTGATAATGAACCATGAACAGCAGTAGCTTTATTTAAATTCAGGTGATGCACACAACTATAGTATTATATGCACTAAATCAATGAGAAACTATGGATAATGAACTTTGATTTGTCAATTGCACTGCCCTGTAAAGTATGCCAATTCCCACACGCTAATCTTATTACAAAACATTTACACCTTGCGTATGTAAATCATTTTCGAATTCTTATAATGAATCCAAATGGGGCCTGAATTGTCTTTTCAAGGACAGTAATAAATTGCTAAATAATTTAGTAAATTCACTTGCTTTATTTGGGAATGTTTTTACATTAAGTGAATAATCTTTTATTGCATAAGCCGTGTCGGATTAATGATTGAATGCCATACGTAACTAATTATCTCCAGGTTATAAGAATTGACTCGTCATTGTACTTGGCTTTGTCCTATTAAAGCTAGTTGTGGCGGTTGCTTGAGCATTTTTCTTTTTTCTTCTTTTGAAGCTAGATTCTTTGTTTGTGGAACTTATCCTAAAATGTGAATCGAGGGGAAAAGGAATAGAAAATGAAATTCTTAGGGAAGATGAATTTCTCCTTTTGGATGTCTCAGCTTCAAAGATTGGCAAAAAAGCTACTTGGAGAAATGACCATGTGATAGTTGGAAACTTGATGGAAAGGCTCCCATTTGAGTAAAGCTATATACCTAATCAAGAACAATTAACTCACTTCAAGTGAGATTAAGAGGGGTAGCTGAAACCATAACCAACCTTAATTAATCATGTAAACAAGATACTACTCTAGATTATATATTATGCTGAAACTAACACATATAGTTGGCTTCATCAGCAAAAGAAATGTAATGGAGACAAACTTCATTGTAATTTGCGGGACATAAGATTCCCAGACAAGGAATCTAAGATCCATATATACCAATGATTGCCACTATATATATCGTACCAAAAACAAAGATTGCTGCTTTATTTTCTCAAAGAAGTTCACTAATGACTAAACTACGTGAATCCAAAACAATAAAAATTCGTGCACCGTTCGGAATCAAAGCTGTTCTGTGAAAAAAAAAAAGAAAAGAAAAGAAAAGAAAGGAAAATTAGATAAAGCTGTTCGTTGTTCAGAAGCCTACACACCTTAAAGACTCGGTTTTCTTTTTCTTTTATAATTTTTTTTTTTTTTGGTAAAGAACGCCTTAAAGATTTGGTGGTATTGTCATTTGTTGCTTCATCATTTTTCTCTACAGTCTGACTCAACCATTTAAACGTTATTATGTTAATTAACTAACTTATTAACATATTCGACTGCCCATAATCCCTTTTCTCTCCTCGAGTGATTACCAGGGTATTTACTCCATCAACTCTTTATAATCTGCTACTCGAAAAACACTAAAACCCCAATTTATGAAAGCGTTGCTGGTCTCATGCAGATTTGACGGCCGTGCATTCTTGCAAAAGTTCAGAGGAAAGAGCATTTTGTTTGCAGGCGACTCTCTGACTCGTGATCAGTATATGTCCCTGGCCTGCTTGCTCTACACTAGCGTGCCGGGGACAAATTACAACATGACAAGAGTAGGCCTAATCTCCACCTTGAAATTCTTGGTAAGCTTAATCTCTTGGCTTGCACTCCGCAAATGAATGTCATTATCCACGAATATAAACAAATGAATACAAGATTGAAAATCTGAATTGAAAAGTTTTGAAGTGTGGACCTCTAATTCTCCAACTAGTGGATAATGATTGGGAAAACAAAGATACAAGCAAGAAGCGTGTAACAACGAATCAACCAACCAAGTTGGCAAGTTGCTTCAAGCCAACTTTGTCCTGGTTAGGCGAAAATTGTTAAGGTGGTCCTCCTGCAGTCCCTTTCTTTTACTAGTGCAATCCTGCATCTGAAACTTTAGGCAGATTTTTCACCTAGCAAAAACTTTGATCTCTATTCTATGCTGAACAACCTGTAGCCAGCTTCGTGAAAATCAACAATGATAATGATCCCTTATCTAACATCATGGTCCAACAATAATCCAATCATCGTTGACATAATTTTATCGGATTTGACGACCAGTTTTAGATCGAATTGAAACTAACCAGACCTTGACCAGTTTTAAATCACCTGAACTGTACTAAAAAATTCAATCCAACTTCAGAAAGTACCTGTTCCTGCAACAACTTTAACTACTAATTCTGCCGCATCAATTATAATTTTCAATTGTATGTTGCCACAGGACTATGGACTCACACTGATCCTTGATAGAAATGCCTTTCTGGTGGATCTGGTGCCAGAAAAGATCGGTGTAGTTCTAAAACTAGATTCAGTTGCAGGAAGTGAAAAGCTATGGTCAGGTCATGACCTACTTGCCTTCAATACATGGCATTGGTGGGGCTACAAAGGAGCTCAACAACCGTTAGTTCATGTCCCATCAATTTTGATAATCTTTCTTTCCATACTGTATTTCCGAGCCAAGCTCAAGAATTCTTCAAGCAATTGAATTCTTGAATAACTGTTGAATGTGCAGGTGGAAATATATTCAGATAGGAACAAGGCTCTTGAAAGACATGGACCGGATGGTGGCTTTTGAGACCGCACTTGAGACATGGGCTAAATGGGTGGACACAAATGTAGATCCTGCTAAAACCACCGTTTTCTTTCTTGGAGTTTCTCCATCCCATTACAAGTAAGTGCTCCAAAATATCACTTCTCATTTTCGAGATGAATTATGGAGTATCGTATAAAACTTCCTGCGCTTGCGGGGGCCCCAACCAAAACAAAATGTCTTCTTTGTTGACATGATTAGATAATGCCTTTTAGTCACTGAATTATCTTAGATTTAATTCTCATGTCAAAAACCTATCCAACTACCTACTGCTTAAACAACTTTCATGCAGACATATATCAACAAAGACAGTTGAAAAATTGAAAGGCCGTTCTTGTTTCTTCTTTAACTAGTTTTGTACCCATTCGTTGAATGGGAGTTGTTTAAAAATAATAAATTATTTAGTGTTGTTCATAAAAATATTTGCATAAAATACAAACTTATTGTATGATCTATTATAACCTTTCTTAAATACATTACTATGTGCACATTGTTATTCAAAAATAGTCTTATAATGTAAATTTAAACATCTATTTCAGTGATTAATAATTCAAAAAAAAAAAAACATTCGACAATATGATAACATTTAAAAACTTGAAAATAGGCAAGATCAAATCTTGGCTGATCTTCTGTAAACAAAAGAATGGCCAACCCGTTACCAAAACATCAATTTTGGTACTTAATATAAATGGCTTAAAGGTTAATGTGAAAAGAAAAGAAGTCGAATGAAGTATTAATAAAAGATCAGAATTTAGAATCAATCAAGTCATAGGAATACAACAACCTTCTAAATCTGTTCACAGCTAATAGAAGCAAAATGAAAACATAAGATGTATTGTGCTCTTAAGTAAAAAACATAAAAAATCTAAATAGTCTGATGTATATTGCATGACGTGAACTACTATATGACAATGAACTTGATGCCTTGCCATTTATGTAATCAGTGACACCTTCTTGTTCTTTAGAAGCTTTCTACCAAAGTCTAAAAAAAACATTGAAAACTGCACAAAATTTTTTTAACCCAAGAAACCTAGAAAATAAAAAAAAAAATTAGTACATTGTTGAAGACAATTAATAAATTGTCAAAGGCAATTAAAAAATCGTGTCACTACCCTTCTCACCCCCCCTCCCCCGCCAACTACCCTTCTCACCCCCTCTTCTCATGTCAAAAACCTATCCAACTACCTACTGCTTAAACAAGTTTCATGCAGACATATATCAACAAAGACAGTTGAAAAATTGAAAGGCCGTTCTTGTTTCTTCTTTAATTTGTCTAAAGTTAAATAAAAAAAATCCTTAACAAATCCACTTTCTTTTTTTTTTTTTTTTGCCAGTTAACATAATTTAAGATCAAAAAAGAAAAGAATATAGAAACACCTACTATAGGATACTCTATTTTTTATCACACTAATATTTTTTCAAATATCTTTTTATCTCACACACAAAAAAGAAAAATACTATACTCTTATTCCGAAAAAATCTTCTATCCACTGTAAAGTCCTCTATACAAAAAGAGGTCATTCATGATCATGTACCTTTTTAAAAAAAAAAAAAAAAGTGTGGAGAAGGGGGAGGAGGAGGAAGAAATTAAACCCAGAACTCTAATTTTTAGTATCTCAACATTAACCACTGCACTAAATTGATATTACTTTTGCCTTTTTCATAGTGAATGTTACATAACCTATAGTATGAATGTGTGCAATTACAATCCGATGCTGTATCTTTCTCTCTATGTCTTCCCCCATTTCACTTCATTCTTTAACTGGTGAACAACAGGGGGAGTGATTGGAACCAACCTCAAGCGAAAAACTGTGCTGGGCAAACTCGGCCGGTGCCCGGGCCAACATATCCAGGAGTATTGCCACCAGCTTTAGCAGTGCAGAAGAAAGTATTGAGCGAGATGAGGGTTCCTGTGAAATTGCTGGATATAACCACCCTTTCTCAATTCCGTGTAGATGCACATCCGTCCTTTTATGGCGCTGCAACTGCTGCTGCTGACTGCACCCACTGGTGTATAGCTGGACTGCCTGATACCTGGAATCAATTACTATATAATCTTCTTTATTGATATACAGAAAAAGAAAGCAAAAAAAAGATATCAGAATTAATCATGGATTTCACACCAAATAGTAGAAAACAAGTACCATACAAAATTCTCTCACTTGGGCTGTTGGTGAGATTAAAGAATCAAACCTTGCCTCCTACCAGCCACTACACGTGGCTTGCCATTTTTAGTGGCTTTCTCCGACGGTGGTTTCCGTTGGTTAGGTTTCCCTTTCTCCTAGAATAGGATATTAGTAGGTTATAGAAATGTTATCGTTGTGACAAAAAAATAATTACGGTACAAAATTCTCAACTTTGAAGAATTATATTATCATACTGTACAATACAAAGGAGCACCAGAGAGGCCCCACTCATTCAAAATCAAATGTAATCCAAAGGAGTTCTTGATTTTTATTTTTTTTTTGTTTTGTATGTCAATTATATATGGAAAGATTTCCATGGTGCTTCACTTTAATTTTTTTTTTTTTAATTTTTGTCTTTCGAAAATCATGAACGGATTTGGTAATCAATGTAAGCAACTTAGGACCGGAGTTAGTGTTATACTTGTACAGCTTAAAATCATGAAATTTGAGAACTCTTTATTAAAAATAAATAAATATACCTTACCAAAAAAAATTGTTTAGAGCTAAATTTTGGAGACGAGCAATTGAGTACCGGACATTTGGTGCCCCTGCCCGCATTGGTACTACTTTCTTCTTTACTTTTACATTTTAATCACAGTTTTTTATTTTGCTGCCATAAAATGTTACATAAATCTAAATTAGTTTAGTTTTAACTAGCTAAGATTGCTTTCTAACTTCTTCCTAATATGGACTTAACATTTCTTTTAAAGTTACATATATACACCTTGAAATGAGAACTGAAGTTTGTTCACGGGTGTCCATCGGAGCGTTCGTTAAGATATATTTTGGAAATGTAAGATTAATTAGAAAAAAGTAAATAAATACAAGTAACGGAAGGTATGATTAAATATAGAAAGTATATAAATGTACGGGAGGATAATAATTATTGATATGTGTAATATAATAGTAGATTAAGTGAATTTTAAATTTGTTAATAAGTGCCTTTAAAAAAAACTTGTTTCTTTTTAAATTCATCTAAATTAAACAAAGATGTGTGTGGGAACAATCAATTATATTATTCATACTAAATCTAAATTGTGAGTTGCGGAACAATATTTAATTATTCACAGTAAATAGATTCTTTATAATAGATTCTTTGTCTCCACCACAAATATACAATATGTCTCTGTTAACCAAAACGATAAACTTGCCTTGTTTGAATTGCATTTTTCTGGATTTTTTGTAAAAAAATTATTATAGCGATATGATATATGTGAGGTAAAAAGGTGATTGGGAAATGTGTTCACGAAAAACGTACCAATTTTTCTTTGAAAAATTGCTGTCCAAACAAGGCCGACCGGTGATGTATTATGTGGCATGTCCTATTAATCTTATAGCGAACAATTATGTTTACAACATTTGAGAATGTTAAGCACCTTAGATTGATTTGGTTTAAGTATCCAAATTCATCTAACCCAGAATAATTAACTATTAAAGAGCTTGTGAATGCTCTCAAAAGATTAAATCTTCAAGACTCTTTACTATTACTGTTAAGGGTTTTCCTAACAGGGTGCCTAATTGACACCGATCAAAACACTTAAATTTTCCTCAACCCATTATGTATATATACATACTAATAATTACTACCCTCATTTGCATTTATACATTTTTTATAATTAATCTTATCCTTTTAAAAGTTTAAAACTTGAAATACATTTTAATGTGTCACAATAAGCACTCGTTAGACAGACCCTAATGTTAATTGCTATTGTCCAAACTACTCTGATATGGAGTTATCCAAAAATGTAAGGGTATAATAATTGTAATTTTATATATATATTCAAATATTAAATTAAGTGATCCTCGACAGAGAACCATGGTTCATTTCACCCTTTATGAACGTAAATATGCGCTATTTTAGGGTCCCAATTGCTTTGCTCTTTTTCACATGACAATTGACACCAAGTTTATTCTTGCAAGCTGCAAGTTGTCAAAGGGACCCATTTCCAAACCAAAAAAAAAAAGAATATATATATATATGTCAAGCGGACAACTCCCTTTATCTAGAACCAAAATTAAAGGGACCCTATTTTCCAAAGCTGTTACACTTCCATTTAGCCATACCTCCCCCAGTTACAAACCTAAAAACAGAAAAAAGCAAAATGAGCTAATAGGAAATCAAGAAATATATGTCATAGATATACATGTACATGTCCTCCATATAACTATATAAGCGGCTATGTAGAAAGATCACTACAATGTGTGTGTGTGAGAGAGAGAGAGAGAGAGTGGGGGCTGCAAGAAGACAGGAACTTGTGAGTTTTGACATTTCTCTCTTCACTCCCTCTCTCCCTCTGAAGGCATTTTGCTTTTTCTCACTGCCCTGAAGGAATGAATTTTGTCTGGGCTCACGGCAAATTGGCCATGCTGCTCATTCCTCTTCTCCTGCTTCTCGTTCTTGAGCTTCACCAAGCAAATGCAGGGAGCTGTAATTTCTTCCAAGGAAGTTGGGTCCCTGATTCTTCCTATCCTCTCTATAACTACACAGCATGTCCATTCATACAGAAAGAATTCAACTGCTTGAAGAACGGCAGGCCCGACCAAATGTACCTTAAATACCGGTGGCAACCCCTGGACTGCCAATTAGCAAGGTCTGAGCTCTTCTACCTGTGCATATCTCTGATCATTAGTCTTCTTTTCCCATCTTTTATGAAATTTTGGGTGTTTTGTTGCTGTCCCTTTCAGTATTATCATTACAGACCGCTACTACTGTGCAGTGGCTCATTAAGTTTCTGCAGCACCATAAAGCTGCTCAGACTTAGTCTGCAGAATATTAAAACCATATGTGCCATATTTCTTCCTCACAACATATTAAGTAAAGGTCGACCATTTATTAGCTCATCTTAATCCTGCCTTTCTTGTACATCAGCATAGAGAAATGGGGTTGGCATATGCAGTTTGAATCAGTATAACTAATTAAGAATGTAATTACATGGTATTCATGGGATAGTGCTAAGTTCTAAATCTACCTCTAATTGCTTGCACTAATTTTTCTGCCAACTTTGATTAAGTAAGTTAAGATGGCATGTTAGTTTTGAGTTGTTTAGTTAGGCAGATTATGTATGACCCAACTGTCAAGAACCAAATTGTCACTATATGAGTAATGCGCGTCATGTGACCATAAGATTGATTAGGGTAGAAACTTTTTTGTGATTGTACCTCTTATATTGTGTAACACCAATCAAGTGGTAACAGCAATGATCACCTGATGGGAATCTCCAAGAAAACAATTAAACCAATGCTTGACAGCCATTGGCTATAGGATTCTTCTCTCCCTGCATTTACAGAAAGGCAAATAAATTACTATACTAGGTGATTAACAAACTTATATCTACCAGAAGAGTTAGATTAGTGGGACAAAATGAATCTAATTGCATATTACTTGTCAAGAAAAATTACTCATTGATTATAGGTAGAGAACGGTGAGATGGGATCCTTGTGAATTCCGGCTCTTATTCACGTGGGAAGGAAATGAATTAGATAGGTTATTATTATTGATTGAATCACATCTTACAAGGTAGAATGTCTTGTAGCATTATTCCTGTGCCCTATGTTAGCCGCAGTTTTGGAATTCTTGGCTCAATGTAAATCACATACTAACACATAATCAAGTTTGGTGCTAAACTAATCATAACAATTTGACGACTCTCGGGTCACCAACAACATCACTTTCTTACCTCACTAGCAATTCTTTTTCGGTCCACAATTATCAATTCCACTTCCCTTTTTTATACTTCTTCCCTTGAATATTACTAGCCCGTGAAGTACAAACAAAATGTATTAAAATGAGACCGTTTGGATTGTTATTTTCTAAGATTTTTGTACAAGAATATACGGTAACAATTTTGAATATAAAAGTCGATTCTCTTTAAACACCATGAGTGCTTCGGTCCAAATATTTGATTCAATTTTGCCATGTTTTTCTTAATGTCATTCGTGATTCATAATGTGACATTGTTGGTTGCAGATTTGATGGTCGTGAGTTCATGCAGAAATTCAAGGGGAAAAGCGTCATGTTTGTCGGTGATTCATTGAGCCTAAACCAGTGGCAATCACTAATTTGCATGCTTTACACCTCCGTCGGTAGGACAAAGTACAATGAAACCAGAGTAGGAGACGTCTCCATTTTCACATTCATGGTAATTGCTTGATTCACATGACATATTCAATTGCAGCATTTTGCTTTCTTGAAAAATTCAAAGTTTTTCAATTATATCTTGAAGTTTTCCAATTGGATAGGATAAGCTCTTATTTTCACGAAACAAATTTTGGTAAATTACCAATTTGACTGAATGAATTAATAATTATCATACATCATCCACAATTTCAATAATGATTTCATTGATGTAAAAATGAATTTGCCCATCAGATAATTTGGGGTTTCTTGGATCGACTCATGTGTGTATAAGAACAGTAATAGGAGGTACTGGTACAGATCAAGATCAAGGAATGTCCAATGTCACGTGAAATTCTATTTTGACTAAAGGACCTCAACAATACTAAATTGAGAAAATAAAGGAAACAAGAAATGTTGTGGTCCTCCATCCCAAGTCCAATATGAACAGTTGGTCTTCTGGATATGACTGCAAGAATTGATTTAAATCAGACATCAATTACAGAAGAAAATGCTGGCATTGCCAGATGGGTCTTTTTCTTATCACATGCTTGTCCCATAACCCTTGGCTATTAATATAGGTGCGAGAAACCTCATATTAAATCAGTTAAATGCCCATATTAAATATAGGTGCCAGAAACCTCTTATTAAATCAGTCAATTATTAACTTGTAATAATATGCGGTTGTGGGATGAATTTAATTCCTCAGAATTTTAATCTTTATCCCAAGCTGACAACCCCTTTAAATTTGTCTCCTTTTGATTAAGTGAGGCTTCCAATTTAGCAAAAAAAAAAAAAAATTGTGATGTACAGAACTTGGGACTTAGAATGTGTACTAATCCAGAAAATTTCTTGGAGTGTATGTCTTGTGGCGACATGTATTTATCGCCTTGGAACCCGTTTGGATTGTTTTTTTAGGAAATTTTATAGAAAAATATACTGTAACGATTTGATGTATGTAAGATAAAACGGTAATTGAAAAACAGGCTCACGGAGAATCCAAAAAATTTTTGGTGGAAAATTGCAATCCGAATTTATAGGAAATTTGCATTTTCCTTATTTTTGTAGTGAAAAAATATATTACAATAATTTAATACATGTAAGGTAAAAAAGGCAATTGAAAATGTGTTTACGGAAAACCCAAAAAAATTTTGGTGGAAAATAGCGATCCAAATTTAAAGGAAAGTTGCATTTTCTTTATTTCTGCAGTGAATATTCATTTTAGCCAACCTTTCATGTGATTGCTAATCATATTTTAATTATTTTTAAGTGTTGTTTTTGAATCACATTTGGATTTTTTTTTCTCTTGGTAAATACATGTATGTTGCAGGATTTTGGAGTAAAAATTATGCTAGACAGAAATGTGTACCTGGTAGATGTTGTGATGGAAAAAACTGGCAGGATACTAAACCTAGATTCAATTGAGGGTGGAAAGCTGTGGAAAGGCTTAGACGTAATAATCTTTAACACATGGCATTGGTGGAACCGTAGAGGTGAAGGACAACCGTAAGTTCATACAATATACTCCATGGTGTTCGACTATTCTGTGATAAATGATGAGCAAAAACAAAACATTGATGAAATTTATGTCATTTGTGAAAATATACTGCTCAGATGGGATTACATTCGAGTTGGAAATCAGACATTCAAAGACATGGATCGGATGGTTGCCTTCGAGATGGCACTCAATACTTGGGCTAAGTGGGTGGATGACAATATTGATCCTGCCAAAACTACTGTTTTCTTCCAAGGAATTTCTCCCTCACACTACAAGTAAGTATTTCTAATGGAAATCCCAGAAGAAGCTGCCAAACATATGCATGTATCAGTTTAGAAATTTCAGAAATCTTGATTTAGCTTTACTAAGTAATTTACGATTTTGCCAACTGAGTAGCATATTTTGGAGGGTCATAGTCTAAAAATGCAGTCTTGAATTTGTCACTTTACATTCTTAATCTAACTATCTTGTTTTGCCAATTGAAAATGGTCTTTGATTAATAATGTAAAGTGGAACTGATTGGAATGAACCGACGGCCAAAAGTTGCGTAAGACAGAAAGAGCCGGTGGTGGGCTCAAGATATCCAGCAGGACAACCACCAGCTCTAACAGTGCTAAAGAGAGTACTCAACACAATAAAGAAGCCAGTGAAATTGCTGGATATTACAAACCTTTCGCTGCTGCGAAAAGATGGACATCCTTCTATTTATGGGCTTGGCGCAGCCACTGGGGGAATGGACTGCAGCCACTGGTGTCTTCCTGGAGTTCCTGATACCTGGAATCTGCTACTCTACAATCTTCTTATTCTTTGATTACTTCAGTAGCCATTAGCCATTTTTATATCATATCATTCTTACTACAATAAATTTGGACTAAAAATTAATAGTAGAAATACAAGTTTGATTGAACATGATCATGCAAGAACGTCTATGTAATGTTGCTATTCTATGCAAACATACAGTATATTTCATGGAGAAGTAGAACTAGTTTTTTAGTTGAATTGATTGAGTCACATTTGGATAATTTGTTTTCTTCCTTACTTAGATGTTACATTATGTAGTCTACGTATGCATGGGACCAGTGAAAGTTACTGCAATAATGCTCGGTGGGTATGACTTGACAAAAGATTAGCATCATATTTGTCTTTTGCAAATTTTAGTAGATATCTCCATTTTTTTTTGGTGATCGGATGTTCATATATCAATTCATTACGGTACATTTTTTTTATTTAGATAGTCAAATATCCCTTTTTTTGGTTTGGATTGTCATTTTTCTCAAAAAAATTTTCGTAAATTCATTTTTCAATCATCTTTTTACCTCACATACAGTAAATCATTATAGTATATTTTTCTATTATAGTATATTTTTCTATAAAAACTCCATAAAACAGCAATCCAAACGGTGTAGTTAGTCGTTTCCTAGCTACTTCTGCCATTTTTCCCCCCTCCATGAATATTATTCAACACCGGGGGTTTCATTACGGGTCAAACCACAAACAGCATATTATATGCCTTCGTAATTAGGAGAAATATGGGACCCCATTTTCATGTTAAAGTGTAACAGTCAAACTTCTGGCTAATGTAACAGGCAAAATTATGTTCAAATAAAAGTATGTAAAAGAACTACAGAAACAATAAATGTGGTGTCAAATTAACTAGCTTCAAAGTGAATAATGAAGAAACAGAACAGGAATATAACATTAACTTCACAACTTTAAGGTTTCAAACCCGTTACCTTCCAGACGAAACCGATATTAATATTATTGTCATCTTTTTTTTATTTGCTCTTAGCGATGTTGTTGCCATTGTTTCAACAAGCTTTGGGCCTCCCTTGTTTCTTTGAGCAAGCAAACCGGAAATAGAGGAAAGAAGGCTTTCCGTAGAAGACTAGATTTGAAACTGAAACAATCATGGAGGAGGAATGATGGATAAAAAGGAGTATACTCCACTGCAAGGACACAGCTCCCACCAATAAGTTCAGCTGCCAAAAGGAGCAAAACAGGCCGGGGAATCAACCCCAAACCAATAAAAAAAATTGCAGATCCCCCCCCCAAAGCCATTCAATCTAACAACTCAAACACCACTAGGCACCAACTAACGGCCTATCAAACTCATCTTATATGGCCTTTGTTTTCTTCATTAAAAGCTTCATCATGCTGCATTCTCCCTTAAGTTCCCTCACCTCATCTCACTCCTTTTCTTCTCACAAGATGGGAAGTGGTCAATTTCGTTCTGTGAATACTTTTCTTCTAATTATATGTCTTTTTGTCATATTTGTTCAACAATCATCCAATGCCTTGTTGCTAGAGCTTTCTCATAACTCTAAGAGATCATCAGAATCAATTAGCAGCGGCTGCGATATCTTCCAAGGAAGTTGGAGCTACGATGACACATATCCCCTTTACAATGCGTCTTCTTGTCCATTCATCGAGAAGCCATTTGATTGCCAGGGAAATGGCCGCCCTGATCAACTCTATCTCAAGTTCAAATGGAAGCCCAACCGATGTGAATTGCCTCAGTACGTTTCATTATAGTTTACGGTTTGTAGAATAGTATACCCAAGGAGAAAGGGATATCTTTTGTTGTAAGAGTTAGCACAGTTGGTAAGGCGTTACGTGCGCTAAGCACAAAATAGATGTTGAATTTTAAATCCTCATCCCATCCCGGCTTGATGATCGCCAATTCCAAAAAACCCAAAAAAAAAAAAATTTAATGTTTCAACTATAAAAGTGTTTTATTTTTGTGGTGATCACATTTAGTACCATGTTTAAGTTTGACATTTAATTTGATAATTAGATAAGGAAGGCCAAGAATGTAACCTACATGTTTTTTTTTTTAAATGCAGATTTAATGCTCCACATTTCTTGAGGAAATTTAAAGGGAAGAAGATATTGTTCGTAGGGGATTCACTGAGCCTCAATCAATGGCAGTCCCTTACATGCATGTTGCACGCAGCTCTGCCCCAATCAAATTACAATCTTCAAAAGAAAGGCAACCTCTCTACTTTTACTTTCAGGGTGAGTTTCTCTGATTTTATGTAGGCTCATCTATTAATTTTTGATCTCATGCATGCCTTTTTAGCTTTGATCATTTAGTGCAAGAAAAGCAGACTCTTCCATTGATTAATTAATTAATCCACATTACGTGAATGATGGCAGGAATATGATGTTTCTTTGATGCTATCTCGTAACGCATTTCTGGTGGATTTGGTGGAAGAGAATAACAGAAGAATTCTGAAGCTTGACTCCATACAAAATGGGGATGCATGGAGGGGTTATGACGTGCTTATTTTCAACACTTGGCATTGGTGGCTCCACAAAGGAAGATCAAGATCGTGAGATTGTGCTACCAATATTCTTCAATTAATGTTTAATGTTCTTGAGAAACCAAACCTTTCTGTTTCGACAAAAATCTGGGTTTTATTCAAGATCAATCTCTATATGATTTTTAAATCCCAACTCGTATATTTCAAAAATAAGAAACAAAAACACCATGAATCTTGTTTTTTTTCCTCCTTGGTAACGACTTGTTTAGGAATACAAGAGTGCAGACCGATTTAGCATCACTAGACATTGACATGCATAATTACAGGATCAAATCTTGGTAACAATTGATTAAGATACATTTTGGAAAGGAAAATGCCATCATTGTTAGCAAGAAATTCAACTATTTTCAACATTGCAACAGCTTGTGAAGTCAATCCCTTCGGTATTTTTATAAAATAAAATAAAAAAAAGAAGTAGTGATATGTTCTTACTAGTGTATTTTTTAAAAAAAATTTTTAGTAAAAAAAAAAAGAGATTTTTACTTACTGGTCTATTTTGGATGTCAGGTGGGATTATTTTCAAGAAGGAAACAAGGTTTATAAAGACATGGATCCTTTGGTTGCATTTGAGAAGGGCCTGAAAACATGGTCCAGGTGGGTGGACTCTAACGTGGATCCTTCCAAAACCCAAGTCCTTTTTCAGGGCATCTCTCCAACCCATTACGAGTAAGCCCTTCTTCCCTAACAAACAAAGTAGTCCACTATTGATCAGAGTGAAGTCCTATGGGACTTGTTCAGTCGTTCTGACTTGAAATTATTTATTTGCTTGATTTTAGATTTTAATTTTGAATCATTAATATTTTTTATGTTCTTATTTTTTTTAACACCTACAATTTAGAATTTTTGATAGAAATAAAAAAAAATTTGAAAAAAAATCTAGAATGGCTTGAATTGATTCTGATCATTTTCTATAATCACTTTCTGTATGTAATCAGCATTTGCAAAATAGAAAACAGACCAAAACAAGCCTTCATTTTGCCCCCTTGCTTCTAACTTCTACTAAGATTAATGAAATGACATATTCATATTATCTTCTCTTTATTTCCTCCTTCATATTGTATGGTATTATAGTGGCAAGGAATGGGATGCTCCAATAGCAAAATCTTCATGCATTGGGCAAACTCGGCCGATCCTGGCTCCTGAATACCCTGCCGGACCACCACCACCTGCGGCGGTGGTGAAGAAAGTACTGGCTAACATGTCCACCCCGGTGACTTTGCTAGATGTAACCACACTTTCACAGCTAAGGAAAGATGGGCATCCTTCAATTTATGGTGATGGCCCTGATAGCCATGAAGAAAAGGATTGCAGTCATTGGTGTCTACCTGGTGTTCCTGATGCTTGGAATGAACTATTGTATGGAATCCTTGTGAGAAATGGACAACTAAAAAGACAGTTGATTCATTAATTGATTCAATTAATGCAGCTATCTAGTGAAGAAAAACAAACTATTGTTGAATTTTATCCTTTTCTTTTTGGATAGAATAATGTATTTGTTTTTATTTGGTTGAAGCTAATGGTGACACTTGTACTTGTACGTGACAATTGCAATCAAAGGAGCATATATTTGCCCTTTCGCCTGGTAATCACTACAAGGCAAAAAGTCAGAATTTTAATAGAATTTGATACTCTTCTGATTCTCAAATGAGACAACTATGCCTCAAAAATTAACAGAATTCTCTAATAAAAGCAAGAAGTTAGTAGATGAAATGAAATCCATCTTACTGGAAAAGTTCATTACAAGAAGTTTGACACTTGAATAAGGCAAAATGCCCCTTCTAGATAGATAACCACTGGATCTGCTCTGTACATTTTTTCAGTCATTTGCATCAATGGAAAGTGATCACTTCCTAATATTTAATTGATACTATCTCAATGATGAATTGTTTGTTATTCATTATTAAATGGATGAAAGCTCAGGTTTCCTTGAATTATTGCTAATAGAAACATGCCACATAATATCCACAATCTATTTTTGTAAGCTGCATGGCATCCAAGCCTCCTAGGAAACTGTAAAGGACATACTACTAAGAACAAACTTCCACACCCTGTAAACACTAGGCATTTAGGAGATGCCTTAATTGCTGCTACTTATTTTAATAATAATAATAATAAAGTTTCGTTACTTCGTCAGAATTTAACTCTCTCTCCATAAAGGACAAACTTTACCGAAATGGGTACACATGCTTCTCGCTGCAAAATTGTGGTACTTCTTTGCCTTGTTGCATTTCTGTCTAACCAATCAAATGTGGAATGTGAAGATGAACAAGGAACACAGTCAGAAAGCTGTGATCTTTTCAAGGGAAGTTGGGTTCTTGATGATTCATACCCGCTTTATTATGATGCATTGAGCTGCCCCTTCATCGATCCTGGGCTCAATTGCCAGAAAAATGGCAGACCTGATAGTATGTACCTAGAGTACAGATGGAATCCGATTGGTTGTGAGCTTCCAAGGTAATTGAATATATCCATTTAAGCTGCCAAGATTGATTGCATGTAGTTTAGCTGTATTTGCTAATATCTTTCATGCCCCACATTCCAGAAGTTCAAGAACGTGAAACTTTGTTCTCTTTTTGTTTCTTTCTGTCCTTTTCTCCAAAAGCTGCTGAAGTTTTTCCTCTGTTGTTTCTTAATGTCAATCTGCTAACATTTGAAGAGGGATGCTTGTGAAATTTTTATTTATTTTTTTTTGGTTAATAGTATATCTTGCTATGGCGTTTTTGTTTGTTGGGCTGATAATGATGATGAGGACAACTTGGCACAGGTTTGATGGTCAAAACTTTCTGCAAAAGTTCAGGGGTCAGAAAATTATGTTTGTGGGGGACTCTTTAAGCAATAACCAGTGGCAGTCACTAGCCTGCATGCTGCATTTTGCAGTCCCGAGTTCTAATTATACCTTAGTGAGATCTGGTGGAGGAGCACTCTTAAATCTTTCTTTTCCGGTAGGTTGGCAACTTATTGTGGAAAGAGCAAGATAATCTGATGAAGTTCACTCATCTTAACTTGGCATGAGATTTTAGCCCCATTTTCGCTGATACTCTGTTTTTACTTGTGGAAGGAATATGGGCTGTCGACAGCGTTCTTGAAGAATGGATTTTTGGTGGATTTGGTGGTAGAGGGAGTAGGCCTTGTTCTAAAGCTTGATTCCTTAAGTAGAACTCAGCACTGGAAAGGGGTTGACATTCTGATTTTCAACAGCTACCACTGGTGGATACACACAGGAAGACTTCAAACGTACAGTTTTATATTCGACTGGAATTATTGAAAACGACTTTTAAATCCGATGAAACAGGGAAATCTTAATTCGAGTGCCTTGATTCTTTGTTACAGATGGAACTATTTTCAAATTGGTGAGAATCTGATTAAGGACATGGATCGCATGGAGGCATACAGGATTGCCTTGACAACATGGGCCAAGTGGGTCGATTCCAATATAGATCCTGGCAAAACTAAAGTTTTCTTCCAAGGAATTTCTGCTGTTCACAATCAGTAAGCTTCAATACTCCTCCTTGTAAAATATTTGGCTTGTCTTAGTTTTAACATTTTTCAGAATATGTTTCTGACTTGTTGCTGGGAATTATATCCAGTGGGAGTGAATGGAATGAACCAGCAGTGCAGGACTGCAGGGGACAAACTAAGGCAGTAGAAGGAGCAGACTACCCAGGCCAACATTATCCAGGGGAAGCAGTGGTTAAGGATGTACTAGGTAACATGACCAAGCCGGTCTACCTGCTAGATATAACATTGCTTACTCAATTAAGAAAGGATGGACATCCATCAAACTATGCAGATGGGGCTCTTGATTGTAGTCATTGGTGCCTTGCTGGAGTTCCAGATACCTGGAATGAACTCCTGTACGCAATGCTGCTAGAGAGCTAAGTGTAAATTTTCCTAAAACATCCTAGTATACCAAACTAATAGTGCAACTCACTTTGCGCGAAAATCTTGAACCTACAGTAATACACATTTCGGCATGCCATTAACTCGTTTGATTCGTGAGAAAAGGGTAAAGGCAACATGGTTTTCAGTTGGCATCTAGTTTTCGATCACTGACAGAACCGGAATAACTTCTCACGCAAAATAGAACGAGCTCCCTGTATGATAGGAATAAATATTTGGCCATCCTGTCCGCTTTGCATATGAATTTTATTAAACTTAACAGATATCATCAAAGCTGTTTATCTTTTCCTTCATCACCTGATAAAGAAAGGGAAAATCATTGCAGAATGAAATTGAACTGTTGATATTAACTCCTTGACGTGATTTTACCCACGTGTCATGATGCAAATAGCCAACAGACTTTGGTTTTTAGAGAATCTCTCTCAAAGCTTCGAAGCTAATTAAGAGAAGTATGCTGTATGAGTACACAATTGAATCTGGTTAATACATCAGTTGGACAAATGAAACCTACAAAATGACCTCCAAAAAAGGTGAAATTTTAATTAGATGCTTCAGATAGAACTGACGAGTGATGCTGAACCAAAAGAAGTAGAAGGTAAACTGACAGCTGATCTCCTAATAGATTTGGATACTATCTACTTCTGTATCCTTTTGTCCCTTATGGGCAAGTCAATGGGTTTTTGTGCCTCGTGAGGATGGTTTGGGCCTTTATATACTTTCAGATGATTGAATAATGCTCTTCCGAGCTGCATATAGAACAAAGAATGTGAATAATTAATGGCACACATAAGATGGGATAAGCAACAAGTGATTGTTATCTGTGAACTTTATATTGAGCGCAGTTACTCACCCGCCCTTTTGGAAGCATGCCACGGACTGCATGCTCAATGATTCTTTCAGGAATTCTCTTTTGAAGCTGATCAAAGGTTTCCACTGTCATCCCACCAGGTCTCCCTGAATGCCTTCTGTAAAGCTTTTGGTTCCTCTTCTTGCCAGATACGGCTACCTTTTCAGCATTAACCTTTGACATATAAATAGAGCATAAGTGCTCACTTGAAAGAATAAGGCAAGGCATTCAGGTTAAGCCATCATAGTAATGTCCTTGGAGACAATTCAAAGACATTAAACAACTATGTCAAAATGTGGAAAGTTACACGAAATTACAGGAGAAAACATATCCCAGTACAGACTAAAAAAAATCAGCCATATAGGCGACACATGCTTTGTCCTGGATAGAAATTTGGGGGAAAAGACAGCCTCTTCCCCAACACCATTTCAAGCAGCCAGAAGAATCCCTTGCTTCCATCACCTTTAGTTTTCCCAAATATAATGCTTTAGTTTGACTAAGCACAGTATTGAGAAAGTACTGAAGAAAGAAAAAATGTTCAAAATAGAATGAGAAACATGCAAGGATCATTCTATAACTTAATGTACATATGGGAAAAACCAGGAGTTTTCCATGACAACCCACACCAGAAAGAGGTTGGTGGCCAAGAATTAGAAGAACTTAAAACACACAGAAACTCCAGAGTATAAAGAAAGCATACCACTATGACAAAGGCTCCCATGTCCACACTAGGAGTATAAGTTACTAGATTCTTCCCTCTGATATAGATAGCTATAGTTGAAGCTAATCTGCCAAGAATTTTATCAGTCGCGTCAACGATGTACCAGGGTTTATCAGTATTTACATGATCTGCAGCTTTGGGATACCATGTTGTGTTCCAAATATCCTGGACAAGTAGAAAGAGAACAAATGGTTATCAAATTCTCAGTTCAGCTAGACATGGGACATCTATATGCTCTTCCCTACAGAATCAACAATCACACTGCATCAGAAAGGCACATATGTAGATGAAATATTAACACTTTTCACCCAGTACTTCCAATACCAATTTGCAAGTGAGAAAATCTATAAGAAGACACACGATCAATGGAGAATCATTAAAGAAACGAATGATGCCTACTTAGTGAGTCAAGATGAGAGACCAAGTATATGACTTCGAAAACAGTCAATATCACATATTATGGAATCAAGTTCTAATTGCAAGGAAGCCATTCTCTTTAGACAGTAAACAAAAGAGTGGAGCTTTCTCAGTAACGTACTAATTCGAATGCGGCAAAAAATTGGACTGAAATTTACCCAATATGGTCCTGAAATCGCATGCTGAACGATAATTACCATAATGGTGCCAAGGTGGAGCATAGTTCTCTTCTTTTTACTTCTTCATTAGATTGTTGAATGTCTTTCCCATAGCTAGTAAAGTTCGATAGATACGGGCACAGGAGAAAACAAAACTCCCTACTTCCAAATGGTGCTATAATAACTTCCAAGGTCCTTCCCATATAAGAAGGTGCAAGCTGCAAATCTTCGTACATAAACATCCCAAGTTTCTACCAGGAAAATGTCATCTAGCAGAAATGCGACAGTTGATGAGATACATCTTTTCTATTTCCTGGTAATTAAACTAACTTTTGGCATTTAACTTCCTCAATACACGAATCGAACAAGGGATTCTATACCCAGTGCAAAATACGAGTCTCAGAAATCACTCTCCAGACTGAGTTTATCCAATTATCCACCATCTATATCGTCCCTAAAACAACTTAAAAGTTGCAGATTTTTAAAATACTAAAAAATGTGGTAACATCTCATTGCTGCACAACAGCTAGAAATTTACTCATCTCACTTAATCACTGTTGCCTCCTAACAAGCAAGTTCTACATCAGCATTTTCGCAGCTTATAGCCACAAAGCTAATCAAAATAGCAGCGAGAGAAAACCCAGACTAATATCATGTTTCCAAAGAATGATAGAACCATAAAAATTAAGGGAAAAAAAAAAAAGCTCAATCTTGAGGTGCAAAAGGAATTCAATTGGAGTTTCCATCTCTTTCCAGCAAACACCCTGATGATGAAAAGATAAAATCTTTTTTACATAATTAAAATGGCAAGGAAGAATTTTTACAGGGCCATTAATTTCAGATTCTTCAAACATCCATCTCTGGTCCACAGGGATGTGAACAGCAGCATCTTTACTTTGGCAGCGGACAAGGGCATTTGGTTTGGTTCTGATGAGGGACGGCCTTGTCGATGATAAGCCGGCAGAAATTGAGAATCCCATAAAAGGGCTCTTCTTTACAGAAGAAGAAGAAGAAGAAAAGGCCACTGGCGAAGAGGAGCTAAGAAACAGAGAAGATGTAGAACATTGTATTGCCATTTTTGCTGAAAATGGACTCTACTTCTTCCTATTTGGCCTTTGCAGAGCTATGCAGGAAGTAGCAGCAGAGAGTCGCGATAGAGAGGTGAAGATAAGATAGGGAGCAAAAGGACTTTTGGTTTTTCTCTTTTCTTTTTATCTCATTTTCTGTCGTTTGTTTTTTATTTTATTTTATTTTATTTGACGTTGTTAATTTGTTGTTGAGTTAAAGAGATCACATTTATTTTATTTTATTTGGTGGTGTTAATTTGTTGTCGAGTTAAAGAGATCAAAATGTGATTTTGCCTCACAAAGAGATTTGTTATGCCAAAATCTCGGACTTTGTCGAATCTTTTGGACTCTTCTAACCATTGCCAAGAAAATTATGCTGGACGATTTCTTGCATTTTGAGTAATAAAATATCTTTTTTATTAAAAAATATAAGTTTCAGAAAATCCAAATACATTAA